>NC_053195.1:14693045-15002414 GCF_905163445.1 Pararge aegeria
CTTCGACATGTGTCCCTAACAATGAAAGATATACGATTTACGTGCAATGTAGCAAAACCTTTTCACCCTTTGAGGGATAAATTTCTAAAATTATTTCATTCTTTTAAAATCGCCTAACTCCTTTGAAAACATGACAAAATCGACTCAACTGATCTTAAGATATTTCCGAACAGACAGACAGACACATTCAGAACGTGGTTTTGAGTTAGTTTTTCTTTAAAATAACTGTAAGAGCTTAATAATGCTTAGTAATCTCCCATACATAAAGACTGTTTATTTTATGATGTTGGAAAAGTGAAACTGCTGAGTTTCTTACCGGCTACATGATACATCACGGTACAATCTGCCTTTCGAACTGTTGATAGAGCCACTTCATACAGACAAAATTGTTTATAAAGACACATTGAAAATCTGTCAAACCGGATCTTTGTTACCTCTATTTATCTATCTATATATAAAAGAGAAAGTGTAAGTGTGAAACGGCTGGACCGATTTCAATAAAACTTTCAGGGAATCTCCGAATTGACCTAGCGAGTAATCCTTTAAAGTTTGGTGACGATCGGAGCACTCCTATTTTTGAACTGTCAAACTGTCAAATACAGCTTTTATTTACTATGATGATATTCTATTGTTGGGTTTACATGGGTGTAGATAATGATCTTCACCCGCTCGAGAAGAGAATAGACGACAATGAATACGGAGGGAAATAAATGATTTAATATATTATGAAACTTAAATTAAAAATTTAATGATGTAAGTTTATTGTTTAAATAAAATAAAGCAAAATCTAGCCCGGCGATGGGGCTGGGTACGCTAGTTGATTATATTTCTTCATCATCAACATCATTGTCATTATCGGCCATTTACAGTGCAAAGTTCCCCTCCCAGAATGAGAAGGGCTCCAGTCTACCACACTGGCCAATTGCAGATTCGACGGCCGACTGGCGCAGTGGGCAGCGACCCTGCTTTCTGAGTCCAAGGCCGTGGGTTCGATTCCCACAACTCGAAAATGTTGTGATGAACATAAGTGTTTTTTTAAGCTTAACAGGTCTTTGAGAACACTATTGAGGCACTACTCAGGCATGCAGGTCTCCTCGCGATGTTTTCCTTCTCCACTGAAGCAAGTGATATTTAGTTGCTTAAATTAAAAACCCACATAGCATATGTTTGAGGTGCGTGCCGGGGTTCGAACTCGGACCCCTGAGAGGAAAGCCGACACTTTACCCACTTTTAATCGTGCTAATAAAAAGCCTAGGTCAACCACGAGCGAAGAAAAGATTAATAAAAACCAATATCACTGATAAGCCTGCCGAAATATAATGGAAAGGAAAGTTGTTTTGAAATTTCAATTTCAATTTGAAACTGATATTATATCACTTCACTGCCTGCGGGATTACAAAAAACATTGTGAAAGTTGGATTGGATTGGACTTTATCAATTTTACTCAGGCAAGTATGATTTAGTCTTGGTTATTTGGGTGCTATAAGATTATCGGTTTTTATTCTGTACCCACTGAAGTCGACGCATAAATATAGTTAATATCAATTTCGGCAACTTCAAGAACGTTCTCATATTTTACATGCGGTTTATTTACCGGGCTGGGCAAGGAATTAATAAACCATAATAAAATAGCCTTTAATTCCGGTGATTTCTTACATACTAATAAACATTTTAATACTTTTTAATTTAATAAACATTAATATACTGATTAGGTTAGGTAAGGTTTTACAATAATTTTGAATCAAAACTATGTACTTAAATTATTAATATTTTATGTCAAGCGTTTCGGATTGCCGGTTGGCAAAGGCCTCCTCTAGCTACCGCCACTGTTTCGTGTCGAGCGTTGCTCTACGCCAGTTTTATCCCGCGGTCTGTTTAATGTCGTCTTCCCACTTCTTAAATGGTCGGCCTCTATTTCTCTTTCCATCTCGTGGATATCAGTTTCCTTTACTCCACTTTTCCTGCAAATGTCCTCTCTCTCTTTGTGAATGTCCTACCCATCTCCATTTTTATGTCAATCTTACTTATAACATCAAAAAATCTAGTTTGACTTCTAATGTTGTGGCTTCTATATCGGTCTTTTATCTTCACTCCTATCATGCTTTAAAGGGCAAAAAATTATACCCGCTTAATAATAATCATTGTAAAGCGGATTCATAGTTAATTACGCTAACATAAAAAACAAAACTTTTAGTAGTAATTTTCTTAGCGTATCGATTTATTATTAATTTATTTATACTAGTGGTTGGACAGTGGTTAAAATTCGAAAGACTATACTTCTACAATCACAGATCTTTAATGGCACTGACACTGTTGGTCATTTGCCTATTTTCAAGGAAATTATTATCAAAAATGATTAAAAAAGAGTAGCATGTTTACATATGCGGGTGTGTGTGTCAAGTTCGCGGTAGTGTTTGTAATGTTTTTTTTATTGATTTAATGTTTTAATTATGCATTTTAAAATAAAGTTGTCTCCTGCAATATAAACTAAAAGTTCGGGAAATTTCATAATACGAAATATCCGAAATTTAATAATAAGAAAATTGCGCGAACGGACGAGATTGGTGTGCAAAAATTTGTCGTTAATCATTTTTACAATTTTTAACATTAAATAACGAGTCATATTTAAATCGAGTAACGGTAAAAACAAAAAAATAAGGAAACACAGAAATGAAAATCACAGATTTAATAAAAAATAAATACTTAAACAATACAATGAATTAATAAATGTCTATAATTATTTTAATATTCTATTTAGGTAATCATTGATATGATAATATGATTCCAGACAACTCTCAATTCTATCTGTGTGAAGAGGTACTAGGCTGCTAGAACGCTCAACATTGGCGTGATCATAAGCCCTAACAAAGTAAGCAAACATTAGCATAAATTAGGAATGTTATCAGCCCAAGCACAATTTACAATGTCATTTCCGCCAGCTAAGTAACCGTAAGCTCCTAAAAAGGTTGGCCAGCTGTGTTTACAATATATTAACGGGTTACAGAGTCGTAGCACTTATCGAGCGATCGTCAAAACGTGTGATAATCAAATTACGGTAACACGTCGTTACCGGTTTGCTTCCGGCGTCACAATATTGACCGATGGTTCTAGCCATACCTACTATTTATTATACAATGTGGAAATGAAAACCGATGTAATACTTTATTCTTACGTGATATTTTAATTACTTAAAACGCACATAACTTAGAAAAGTTAGAGGTGCGTGTTAGGATTCGAACTCGCGCCTCCGAAAGTACAGTCGGCTTCCTTCCCACTAGGCTATCACCGCTTCAAAATTAGTAGTAGTTGCAAATTTTGCTTGATTTATACAAAAATGTATTTTCTTTTTTTGGTTAGTATAAAATTTATAATCGAAGTCGAATTTGTTTAAGTAGAACTTCTTTAGGCGCGACTAGGGAGTAAGAGAGAGATTTTTTCTGACAGAAGTAACGAATATATCTGTGTAGTTTCCGCTATTTAGAAATAATATTTTGAATTGGTCGTAAGTATATGTCATATACTCCACGATTCTTGACTTATACTCCAGCTAGTGTTAATTTTTTCCTATATTTTCAAACGGATCAATTGTGAATAGCAAAGTGAATAAAAATTCAAAAGTTTTAAAAAAACATTTTAAATTGCAAAGTGTTTTGATTATCTCTAAATATATAGTGTTTTTTTATTACTTAAATTCATTTTCTGGCGATTGCGATATTCTATAATACTCAAAATGACAAGGGTATTTTGACATGTGATGATCTAACCTTAAATTTTCATCTCTCAATTATTCTATTTAACAAATGAAAATATTTATAAAATGTGAAAGTGATATTAATGAATTATAAATAGAATATTAAATGAAATGGCGGAGTCCCAGAAACATTTTACTCTTTCATCAATAAATAATAATGAAAGTTTTACTTCAATCGCGCGTAAAGGTTACACACACACACTTTATTTTATCAAAAAAAGGTCTCCTGTAATTTTGTGCAATAAAGAATGTATCTTTATATGCTATCCACTGATATGTAATCCGCGAAACTGCTTTCCGACTAATATATCACTACGACCGCAGTACCAGCAGAATATTTCCGTTTACTAGAATAACCACAAGTTTGTCACGTGGTTTCAAGTTATATGCTTAAGTTCAATGACACCAATTATACTTACGTCGTTAGCTTTTATGACATGACGTCCGTTTCTATAAGCTTAGTGTAGATTTGAGTAATTGTTTGAGGTTTACGATTATAAGAATAAAATACATTTAAAACGTTTATAATACTAAATAACGTAAACAGACAAAAATTAATATAAATCTAAAACGTCAAATTCAAATTCAAATTCAAAAATATTTTATTCACGTAGACCTTATTACAGGCACTTATGAAGCGTTCATACAATTAACATGTTACACTAATGTTAGTTATGGTGATAACTGTTTTCGTTAACTTAAAACTAAAGCTAGGAGGGACGTCTTCGATATCACTGCAAAGATTATGAAAATTAAGCTCAATTTGCGATAATACGCGAAAAGCAGAATCTGTATGGTGTACCCTCTACGGACGCTAAAAATTACACCATTACGGGTCTCCTCCCACAATGAGAAGTGGTTAAGGCCGTAGTCCACCACGCTCGCCTAGTGCAGATTTGTAGACTACAGAATATGATGTAGACCTCTCAGGCATGCAGGTTTCCTCACGATGTTTTCCTTCACCGTTAAAGCAAGTGATATTTTAATTATTTAAAAAACGCACATAAATTTGAAAAGGACTAACTTTGGAGGTGCGTGCTGGGATTCGAACTCGGCCCCCCGAAAGTGTAGTCGAGCTCCTATCCACTGGGATATCACCGCTTAACTCATCACTTGTAGTTAATGACGACCCTATATCCAAAAAAATGGCCAGTGGCAACCTTATTTACATCTTTAAGCCCACGTTAAACCAACATCTATTAAAATCATCGAATTGCATTCTTAGGTCCTGTTCCGACCTTCAATCAGCGCATATAAACCAATCACGCGTACTCCACTGTAGATTTACAAATTACTTCCATTCCATAAATTGGAAACTATAATTTAAGCGCCTACGAATGTGGAACTCACTCGGAACTCGAATTGGAATACGCGATCGACTGTTGAACTTTAATCCTAAAAGGTACTGTATATTTTAGTTATCATCCTGGTTTATCTGGTCAGCTATTTTGTTTTGTTTCAAAACAGTATTTACCAATAGCTTGACATCACTACACACAAAAAGCTTTAAACGTTTCAGGTTTTTGAGATAAACCTTGAAAATAAAAAAGAATATTTTGGACGAATGGACTAGCCAAAATATTTCAAACCCCTTTTTCTACCGAACTCTTCGTAGCAATTAGGAATTATTACTGCAATGATTGATATTAAACGTGTAAATGAAAACCGAAATAATACTTCAGAGGCTTTCGGGGTACATAATTACATTATATAATAGTTTTTGAGTAAACCACTGTCATAGTTTATACTGAAAGGAATTAGATACAGTCCTAACATCACTTCATTAGGTACGCGTCGCGAAGCGTAGTTACTATGCACGTGTCGTTTTTTTATCTTCGATAGGGTTGTCATAAGTAAACACCGATAATATTTTGAAATTGTTTGTATAGAAAAATAAATATGCTTCTTTTGGTTCAATATTTTTACAGGGTGATTTCTTATGAAATCTACTTATGCACACTTCAACAGTATTTCGTAATTTCGCTACACGTTGTAGAATCTTCTAGGTATTAGAAGATTTACAGTTTTAAAAGTAAAAGGTTATCAATCGTTGACGAAACTAATCACTTCAAATCTTATACGTGATCCAAACTACGTGATCCGTAGAGTTAAATATTGCTAACGAAAAAGATGAATTTTTGACATTTAGCTAAAACTGAGTTTCAGCGTTCTCCAAAGGAGCTTTTTCTACGAATACTCTTTTTTTTAGACTGCAGAAGTGGAAAGACTTCTTAGCGCTCCTGTTTGATTTTCTTCTAAGCTTCGCATTCTCACCATAATTTGTTAATAGTTTTTTAACGTAGTAGGGGTACTAAGTCAAATCAAGTAGGCGTACATAATTATTATAGCTAACGAATGAAGTCGTTAATAATAACTCCGCTAACCATTGCTACCTATTGCCTATCATTAAATAGAAGGTTCATTAAACTATTATTACGATTCTCTGATTGGTTTGATTAAGTACGTTTGAATGAAAATATCGAAACAAACTTTTATGATGACATAATAAAGATCATCAACCAATGATGACGGCCGATTGGCGCAGTGGGCAGCGACTCTGCTCTCTGAAGGCCGTGGGTTCGATTCCCACATCTGGAAAATGTTTGTGTGGGGAACATGAATGAGTTTCACTGTCTGAGTGTTTATAAGTATTTATGTATATTATTCATCAGTCATCTTAGTACCCATAACACAAGCTAACGCTTACTTTGGGGCTAGATGGCGATGTGTGGTATGTCGAAGAAAAAAAAAAAGAATGTTAGTTAAATGGTATAGGGAGTAAAAAAATTTTTTTGGGACTAATAGTTTGTTATTTTATGTTTCACTATGTAAATTTCATCATATCTACTTTTTGTTCATTATGTTATGTATATTAAAAAAAAACACCAGTCATTTATTTCAAGTAGGCCTAGTTTATAAGCACTTTTGAAACGTAAAATCTTAAAAAATCGGTATTGATATAAGAAAAAGAAGCTGGCAACAAAGTCAAAGTCAAACTAATATATTGCTTTATTCAAATAGACACATAGATGGCACTTGCGTGTCTTTGATTACGTACAAAATGTGTACATAGTAGTGAGAAGTGATTACTAAAGCTACAAGGGTTCCAAACGCGCCCTTGTCTAAAAAGAAGCCCACAACAAACTTAGCCGTGTGTTCTTTTTGTTATCACCATCTCACATTGTTATTTGAATATATTTAAGATGCAACCTGGTTAGAGCAATAGTTCGCTCCCAAGCTTTTTTATCGCTTACGTAAGCCTTTTTACTACAATAGGACTTGTTTATAAGCTTTCGCTTAATACAAACTGTGAACCTTTTTAGAGACATCCCCAAGATATCAACCGCTAATTTACAGTAAAATTGTATACAAATTCCTTTAAATTAAATTGCTCACTTTATGTTGTCTAGTGTATTGCACTGCAAGTTTATATTTGCTTCTAAAGTTCAAATTATTGCAGTCACATTTGAACGTTAGATATATTCATGTAAACATTCATAAAATTGTCAAATATATATCTTAATATATATAAATCTCCTGTCACGATGTTTGTCCGCGATGGACTCTTAAACTACTTAACCGATTTTAAATTAAATTGGCACTCCGTGAGCAGTCTGGTCCAACTTAAGAGATAGGGTAGTTTAGATCTTTAATTATAGTCGCAATTTTATTTTATTGCAATTTTTTTGTCTATAATTAATTGACAGTCACATGTTATATATATATACTACTATACTCATTTAAGGCTTAGCGATACTGAATACTTTAAAAACAAAATCAAACGCAGACGAAGTCGCGGGCAACAGCTAGTATATTATATAAAGACAGTCATTATTTTAACATTTTTAAATTTATCTCTCAATGTTCGACAATTGGACATATCTACGTGGTTTATGTGTATTATATTTGTATTTTATTGTTTACAGGTACGCAACTCAACAAAGCGGAATCTAGATATATAATATTATAAGCTTAATGTGCAATGTATTTGGGTAAGTAGGTAACACATTTTCCTTCAAACCTTGTATAATCAGCTTTGGAACTAAGTTCGGAATAGATAGATGGTAATAAGTTAACATCTATAGCTGTAACTCACGACTTTATATGAAAAAACTATTTGTTGGTTTGTTTGAAGTCTTTATTGCACACATACATTTTATACAGATTTAACACAAATAGAGAAGAAACTAAGAAAATAAAATAGAGCGTGCAAAGGCAGTCTTATCACTAAAGCGATCTCTTCGAGACAACCTTTGACGTTAGGAAAAAACGAAGGAACGGGTTGGTGCAGCAATTTAAGTTTAAAAATATATATTTATATATATATAATATAATTATATAATAAACTACTTACTCATAAATTCTAATACCACACACATATTATACATAATATATATAAGTATATACATATTTATGCACATTATATTAATTTTATGCATATTTATGTTTACGCTTTTATTTGATGTCCTTAACGAAATTTTCAAGCTACCTCAGCAGGGCTAGCACAGGCAGTGGACAAAAATTATATCCCCCGATTATATATAAACGTGTCCACCTGCCCAAGCACGGGAGCATGAAATAGTAGAAGTTTACCCCTGTTTATTATTACACATATATTTCTTCAAGTGTTTATTCTTTTGTTTTCGTTTTTCTTAGTGGTTTACAAATAAAGAGTATAAATAAATAATTTGGATATTATTTCCAATTGTGCGTAAGTGCTCCGAGATTTCATAAGGCTGTAGGAGAAGATAAATTTTTATCCTTTACCCGGGAAGTTAATTGTCTCCTACACATGCGAGCCGTGCTGTGCAACAAGATCTGTAAGTTTACTTTTAAACTTACATGGGAATTTCTATCACCAGAATGCTTGCTATAAACCTGTGTGCGAAATTTTAGCAAAACTGATTCATCAACTGAAATAACAAGTAAACAATCAGGCACTTACGCATTAATAATATCGATAAGATATCTTTCTGGCGCTTCCAGCACAAGTCAATACAAGAAAGCTTCATTGAAGCTTCACGAAGCTATCTGTCATCAGGAAACCCACAGTTTGAATCATGATCGACACGCCAGATCTACACGTCACGTCCAAATGACACTGCGATGATCTCATTGCGTTTTTGCACGATCTGCGCCTGCGCATCTCTAACGTGTAACATGTCAATAGCTGTTGACAATACATTTTGAATCTTAGTATACTTCACCATAAAGTAGAGATTTGTACGGTAAGGAAATAAAAAGGTAAAGGTATTTTGTTAAGTCACTGTGAGAACTTAGACATCTTTTTTTTTTCATTTGAAGTACTCTCATCTGAGTGTATATTTACGTATTTAAATTTAGTGGTTACATAAAAAATCTAGCCAGCATAAGCTGGTCACGAATACGATTTCCGTTTGTGTTAGTCTAAAAATTTGCAAAAAATAAAATCGGTCAATTGTGATAATTTTATAAAACATAAAACAAGTAAAAAACTTAAGAATGTATTCTAAAGCTTATAGTTTATAATGAATACGAGACTATTTAGCAGTTTATTTGGCAGAAATTGTCAAACCCTCAAACAAAAAAGAACCTTGACTTTCACAGCAGCGCTTTCTGAGACAATTATGCCACTTAACCTTCCCATCTACCCCACGAACCCACTCAAACACAAAAATAACAGCATGAAAATCGGTGCAGTCGTTGAAACTGTAAATTATATCAAAAGATACTTTTCATACCGAGAAAAGTTCCAATATTATAAATGCTAAACTGAGTTCGTTAGTACTTCTACATTCACGCAGCAATTTTCACGTATCTTTTATAAATTAAGTAACAGGGATAAGGATAAAGTAAAGAAGAGGCAAAGCCACGGGCAGCTCGTTGTCCTATATTACGGTATTCCCTACTCTGTATATCGGAAAGAGATCAAACGGGTCCGGACCCGAGATGTATCTTACAAATGGAACAATGGTCTGGCATTGTAACCAAGGTTAAGTGGATATTTACCATATCTAGACAAAACTGTTCCTGTTCAACAGATCTAACATAGAAAAGGCTAGGTCTTATAGAAAATAAAATAAAATTAAATAAAGAATGTTGCAAGAACAGTACTAATAAGAAGAAAAAGAAACACTATTGAATGTATAAAATACAGGAAAAGAAACAGTAAGGAGTATACAGTACACAATGTAGACATGCAAAGGCGGCCCTATTGCTGCAAGCAATCTCTTACAGGCAATCTTTGTAGATAGGACTTACAGCAAGAGAACGGGATAGTGCCAAGAGTGTTGATAGATATACATAAATAACAAAATGTAAAGATACAAATACATATATATATGTATACTCACTGTCCCGCGCGAACTTCGTACCGCGGATATTTTTTTTTTTAAGTTTTCCAGTGGACCAAATTGTGAATCTAAACCATCCAGGGTGCCACCCAAAGGCATACCAAAAAATTCATTCAAATCGGTCCAGCCGTTTAGGAGGAGTTCAGTGACATACACACGCACACAAGAATTATATATATAAAGATTTAAATAAATATACGTAATATATAAATATAAAATATACATAATATATAAATGCAAAATATACATAATATATATAAATATATAACAAACATAATATACATAAGTAGAATAAGGTCATCTAGGTACATCTAGCTTAGGCACTATCTCTCTTTTTTCTCCGTCGACCCCGGAACGGTGGTATCAGTTGCCTCAGCGGCACATGTGATTCTGCCTATCAGCCAAGCGTACCAGTTCTAAGGAAAACCTTTCAAATACGTGTCGAGGGTGTTCACAGATTTTGTTTAAGTGGGTGAAATCTCAGATGTTAGTTAGTTTAGTAGTAAAGCTTTTTGTGACCGAGCTCATCCGGGGAAATACTATCGCCATGTTTATTTCTGCCACTAAGAGCATTGTTGCAATGTTGTTTTTCGGTCTGAGAGGTGTGGTTACCGGTGTAATTACAAACACAATCAACACCTATAAAAAATTATGTACAAAGGGTAGCATGTTGCAGGACGTACTCCTGCATGCTCTATGAATTGTTGCTCTGCTGATAAGCGATGGTTTTCCACTTACCATCAGGTGGGCCAACGGACCAAGCCTCCGTCAATTATTACTATAAAAAAAAGATAACCCAACCTTTCCTCCACGAAGTTCGGTATACCACCAAAATAAGGAGTTCCACCCTACAGGTATACTTTCCTGATAGAAGAGAAGGCTTTTAAGCTTATGTACAGAGATTACATTATCTTAAGCACCTATTTTTTGTGACACAAATCCTCATGGATAGCATGGCGGAACGGGGAGGAAACCTAGCGAAACCACGAAAACAGCGTTCTAACCCATCTGGCTCGCCTTCGCACACATCAGCAAACCTTAGAATTATACCTTTTTTATCGTGGGGAAATCCTGATGGACTAAATAATTTCTTGAACGCCTCCGTTAGTCTCACACCTGGATGATCCTCGGGTTCCGGAAGTATGACCCTCAACTGCACCGCCAATCTTCTACCTGGACGGCCTGTGCGTCCAAAGGTATAAACCTTAAGTCCTTTGTAGTCTCAAACCTGGACGGTCCTTGGTTCCGGACGTGCAAACCTTAAAATTATACCTAAACTAACCCGCAAAAATAGTCCTGACCACATCGAAGCGGTGGCCATATTTAAAAGATACCCTTTAACCACCCTACCCATCAAACATATTCTACATCTACACTTACTATACTTTGTCTACATTTAATGTTTGTTTTTAAAAACTCATAATTTTAAGAAACTCAACAAGAACACCAGAAACTTAACTTAAGACACAAAAGTCGTTCTTATTGCTCCCACTGTTTCTAGGCTGGTTTTCTCAAGTGGGTTGGCTTAACTCTCAAGTCACTATCTGGATAAACAACTGTAATGAAACTTCTAATTAAAAAGCCATAGCGCATCTGAGTAGTGGCTAAAAGACGCCGCATTGTAAATTTTAGGAACTTTTACCCATTTTAATTAAAATGGGTGGCCATTTATAATATCTTAAGCCTCTAGATTCTGGCCTGCACCCCAATTACTTAACCTGATACACTGTTATATGCTTGTCAATTCATTTGACAGTACAGAACTAGTAAGCTAAGAACAACTCACTGCTAACTATGTAGCGATTAATATTGCTTATCAAAACTACATGATCCCGTTAAATTGATAACCTGACCCGTGAAAGTGGCCCAACTAGAGATTTTGCATTTCCGAGAGTAAATAGTACTTAGTTTAATAAGCCAGCTTGTGCCCTGTCAAAGGCTGTCCGTTCACTCCGGTACCAGAGACAAGGAAGACTGAGGGAATTCAAATCGCAAGCAGTGATTACACATCCGATAATGGAAATAGGGAATATTATTTGAATGGAGGACTGGTATTTTGTTGGGTTTGGGTATGGTTATAGTTTACGAGCGAAAGCGGATTCTTCAAAATGGAAAATATCACTTACTTCAACTGTGACAATAATTGTAGTTTCCTTGCTGCTATATAAAAAGGAGTACGAAGTATATGATCATCATAGTAACTTTCTACATTTTACTTTGCACCGACTAAAAAATTTTCTAGAAATATTTATTTCTTTCTTTTTAGTTAGTCAAAGTCAGTTATTTTTTATGACAAATGTTTTTGTAATTAAAAAAAAACAAAAATTATTCATTTTGTTTCGTACCGTCGCACAATAACACAAAACGGCAGCTTCATCCAACAAAAACCATAGTTGATACTTTTTTGTTTGTTTGAAATCTTTATTGCACACACACATTTTATACAAAGTAAGCACATATTCAAAAGAAATTTAGAATAGAAAATAAAGCGTGCAAAGGTGGTCTTATCACTAAAGTGATCTCTTCCAGACAACCTTTGATGTGAGAAAAACGAAGGAACGGGTTGGTGCAGCAAATTAAGTTTAAAATATATATATATATATATATATAGATATACAAAATAATTATAATAAACCACTTACTCATAAATTCTAATACTACACACACATTATACATAATATATATAAGTAAATACATAATTATGCAGTATACTACATACTATAATATTACATAGATAAGAAATGGTTTTCCAAACGCTTCTTAAATATATTTAGAGATTGAGCCTGACGTATGACAGCAGGCAGGGAATCCCAGAGTCTGACACAATTAACCGTAAAAGAGTTACTATAGTATTTCGTGCGACTAAACTAACTTGTTATTGAAGCTAGAGTTTGTGACCTACGCCATACATTATAACATAAACCGCACAGACACGCAAGCTGACCAACAAGATGGTACTGACGATACGTCAATGTTGTCGGATTATAATGACAATGCATCTCGCCATTAGCTTATGTGCTGTCCTTACAGGGACAATTTTCTCTCGATATTGTGGCCTTTAGAACAAATCACAGTTGAATTTCTTAGCACAATTATTATTTTGTTTTTAATTATCCTCAAGAATGTACCGTTAAGGTTGCCTGGCAGAGATCACTATTTAGCGACAAGGCCGCCTTTTGTATCCTAATTCATTCTTAAAGTGTTTGTCCTTTTTTTCCTGAATGATATGGTGTACAAATAAAGAGTGAAAATAAATAAATGAAAAGTAATGATAAAGGATGTTAGGTTAGGTGCTTATTCCCCCTTCTGTCGCATGTTGAAGATATGTCCTCGACTTCAAAAAAAAAACAAACGTCAAGTCTGTCTGTGTGTAGTGACTCTACCACCGGTTCGGAAGGCAGATTCTACCGAGAAGAAGCCGGCAAGAAACTCAGCAGTTGCTTTTTTCCAATATCAAAAATTTACATTTTACATTTTAAAATGAATTTTTCTATCTTGTGAGAGAAGAAAGCGGAGCCGGGTGCTTCCAAGCAACATTGTCATTAAGAAATTCATTAATTGTATAGAATCCTCGCTGTAATAAATGTAATTTAACACATTATTTAAACTTATGCATTGGTAGGTCCAAAATTACCTTAGGAATCATATTATAAAAAAACGACTTAAAAGACCTAAAAGGCAAACCCCATGTTTCTGGTGAGCCTTCGATGGTGCTCAGGGATATTTATGAGGAAGTTCTACCTCAGTGGGAGCCGCTGTCTTGGTTGCTGTTGCGATCCCGTGACCCAGTAATCACCAGGCGATGAGTTGGAACACCGTAGGGTTACATAACAGACATACAAGCTAGCACGATGGCTCAGACGGTGCGTCAATGTTGTTGGATTATAATGACGACGCATTTCGCCATTAGCTTTATGTGCTCAGGTTTTACTGGAACGGTCTTGTCCAGATATGGTGAATGTACGCCTTGCCAAAGTTGCAACAATGCGATGGACTTTGTAGCCATTTAGTATTGTTAACTGCCCGTTGTTCTAGAGGTTAGTATACGAGTATCAAGATAGAAACTACAGATCACGATATTTTGGATTCGATTCCTCGTCCAGTAAAAACTTGGAGTCAGAATATTGACGATGTTCACCTTTGTGAGTTGAAGAGCACATTATACCGTCGTCGGTCGCAGTTATTATTTATCGTGAAAGCTCACCCATCAACGCCGATCAATTCTAACGCAGGTTGGCGGGCTTAAATAAATACGTTAAGCCATAGGCAAACGTACCAACACACAGTAAATTATTTGTTAATATTATTGTTAGTAGTGGGTTACTTTTGTTATAAATGTTTTTTATTTTACTGTCATTATAATTACACTGCAATGTAAAAATAGAAATAGGTATAACAAGTACTGTATAAGTACTAAGGACACCTATAAATTTAGTTTGAATAATATTGTATTTTTTTTTTGGACGTCAATAAGATTTTAGTTGGTACTTTAGAAAATTGGGAATTAACGTACCTACCTAACTAAAAAGTCACGTTCTGTAACATCCAAACCATACTCAGGACATGTATCCTACAAGAAACGATATCTCCAAGAATAAATATATATTTTTTATTGAAGTTCTTCTCTTGGCGCACTTCTTTTGGCGCGTTAGGGAAAAATGAGAGTGAATTTTAACGATGCGCGCGCACACCGTCACAAGCAATCGACACCCTGAAGTTAGCTATAAGGTTTGACAGTGTACACATTCAATTGTCAAGTCTGCGCATTCCGGTGATCTAATTGATTCAATTGTGCAAATATCCCAAATTTTAATATTGAGTGAAACCTGGTTGTCCAAAATTTCATTATGTTTATTATGTCCATTTCTATAATTATGTAGAAATATTTTAATGTTATTTTAATAAACTTTGTTTAACTAGATAATGCGTTCTAATAAAACTTTTAATGTATTTCGTCCATTTCATATTTTTCGTTTTATTGTTAGTGACATTTTTCTACAAGCGTAGAATAAGGCCGAATATAACATTTTTAAAAAAAAATTATCTTGTTATGCCAAAGAAGTATTACTTCTAACGCGTGTACATAAGTACATACACTTTTTTTTTTCATTCATTTCTTTAGAATATTGGTCAGGGTACAGAATTGACATAATAATCAATAGTATTTATAAGCCTGGAACTTGGCGACCTGGGCGGCCTGCTTAGCTTCTGGAGTGAGCTCGGCTGGCTGGAGTGACCCAGCGGGGAGCCGTACCAGTGGCATTACGTACAACGGAAGGTTCCGGCCGACCAAGTACGGAGACAAGCCCAGGGAAAGAAGAAGAAGAAGCCTAGAATATTAACAAATTCCAATTAACAGCTTGCAGCAACTAAGTAGGTGCCTATATAAGACTGCTACGATAACGCCGGCTCGTCAGTTTGATGTATAGCCCGTATAGTTAAAGATCCCAGATTCTAGGACTCTTATCTCGCAATCTAGATAGCTTTACAATCTAGGTCATACCTTTAGGCTGATTGAGACCCGTTTCTTACAAAGCTGGTTCAACGGAAAAGCGGATAGCTTTTAAAACCTGATATCTTGTCAGTGATTTTATTACAGCGGTCTATCGTTAGTCTAATTCTCTCCTCATCATTATACCATCTGGGATTTCGTTGCTATACACTTATTATTCATTTGTAAGTATGAATTTATGTGTTTTAGAACATATGGATCCCAGTATAGCGTAGTATTTGCAGGACTACACTACACACAGTGGCGTTCATAGAGGGTATGCACAGGGTATGCACTAAGCGAGATGATATAAAATATACTCGTATATAATAAAGATAAGTGCAGGTACAGACTAAGTTGGGTTGCTAGTAAGTAATATAAAAAGAAAAGAACGGATCAGTTCGAGTTATGATATTACTATTTAAATCTGTACAAATAAAAAAAAACAGATAAAAAAAAAGGTGACAGACTAAGTGTATGACTTTTTTTTTCGATAAGTATTATATTATTTATTTCAAGTAGGCCTAAAGATAATTCCAATTAGAAAACGAAAGTGTATGACTGAGCGATACAAAACTTGTATGAAATTTCAAGTTACTAATCAAAAGTGCGTGCGCTGGTGTGGGATGCGACCTGCGTTGGTACGTTGGCAGCTTCTCACTTGCCGAGTACGTCCCAAAAAGCGGCAGCAGCTGCCGAATCTGCTCAAATGCTTAAGCGCCGTAAATACTGCGATATCTGTAATGAACACGTTTTTGCGGCGCTTGCGTTTGTGACTCTGGGCCCATGGTCGTCGGACACGAAAAATTTTATTAACATCGTGTTTGGGACACGACAAATTGGTCCTTACGTCTGGTGACCCATGAGCTGGCGCTTATTTAGCAGAACATCTAAGCCTAGCAATTCAAAGGGGCAATAGCGCCAGCATTTTGGGTACCATGCCCATAAGTGAACTGTGACTGCTTATATTTATTGTAAATATTAATTTTAGTTTGTAATTATTATTTCCCTAGAAAAATATATTTTTCGTTGGTTTATTAATAACGAAATAAAATAGGCACTTAATCAAAATATAACTTAAACTGCTACTTAACGGAAGGGATATATATCAGTGAAAATTTACGATGTGATGAAGTGTAAATTTGAGAAAATCATCTCGGAATCTATAAAATTTTTAAAACTGTCTAGGTAGCCCGTGATAGCCTTTGGGCAGATAGTAACCCAAATGACTGGGTATAAGATTAAAACGCGATTAAAGTAATTAAAATCCTTCACACAATAATCCATTTATATCCCACTGTGAAGATACACATTCATTTAAAATTAAAGAAGCCGAATATAATAATACGTTATAATTATGCAGACACCCTTCGCTACGCTTTCGTTAGAAAATTATTAAATGATTTTCAAAATAACGCATGCACGCCTTTGTATGGGATCGATTCAACGATAATTACCACAGACAATGGAGAAATGTGTAACAACACTATCCAATATAAAAGAAAAAAGGTTAAACCTTAGTGATGTGCCGCCGAACAAAAGATCGATATCGACGCGCGGGTGGCTTCGACTTTATAAATAAATTAGTTTTAATTGAAACGTCAGTCAGTGCTGGGCGAGATGCGTAAGCGTACTTTTTTTTTTAGTACAAGGGCGGATGTAGAGTGAAGGCTTAATACTCCTTTTCAATGCAATTAACACATGAATGTATTATAAGATCTATTTGTTATATCTAATAGCATGCTTAACTTAATTAAGAGGAATCGGTTAATATTCTTGTAACCAAATTTTGAATATTTTTATTTTGATACATGGATGCTACCGCTATGGTTTATAATTAGTATACTTTTAAATGTTTTATTCAACGTAAGTTAAGAAATGTCAATGATAGCCAGTTTGCTTACAAATCAAAAATATCGTTAAAGTATTGTTTGCACGATAAAAAATAACAGAAAATTGGAATAATCGCATATGTTATCCCAAAGTGGCCTAAACTCAGCATTTCCTAAGCCGATAGAGGAACCAAAAGCGTAGTGCCGGTCTTCCATGGAGACTTCCAGATTGTGTTAAAATTCAAATTCAAAATTCATTAACTTCAACTACTTTATAAGCATTTTGTAAACGTCAACCTGTGGTGTGACGCTACCACATTCAATTGGTAAGTTCATATTTTTCTACATTTTACTTGGCGCTGACTTCAAAATGTTGTAGAAAATATTTAATTCTTGCTTTTTAGTTGTTTAACAAAGTCGGCTCTTTTTTGTCAAAACATTTTTTTCACGGCTGTTAGGGTAGGTTTGCAATATCCAAGTTATAATAGCCAAATGGCAACTGCTCATAACCCTTTACAAGACATTGCTTTTCCCGAAGCCCATTAGCACCTCGGCCATCCTGACCATGACCATCAGGTTTTCTTATTTCGGTGAGCATACATTTATTTGAACCCATATACCATAATCATGGCCATCCATAGTTTTAACCATCAGTTCCACTTGCTATTCGAAAAAAATGCACAAGTACCTATAAAAAAAACTCGAATTGTAGGCACACCTACAGTGCCTAAAAAATTTGAAGAGTGCCCTCGATTTCTACTGGACAAATCTTCACCAAATTAAAATGGGACCATCTCTGAGGTATAACGAACCAAAAAAAAAAAGAATAATCAAAATCGGTTTATATTAATTAGCGGAGTAATCTAGTAAGAAATATACAAAAAAAAATTAATAACCTCCTTTTTTTAAGTCAGTTGAAAAGAAGAAAATCAATTACGAGATTTGACCTATAACTATTACTATTTGTATATTTAATGCAAGTTTATAAGAGCTTCTTTTCATTTGATACCAGACAGAAAAAGTTTGAAGTCATATTTAATTCTTTGTGACGTTTTTTTTTTGGTTTTGTTCTCCCTTTTAATAAATGATAACTTTATCGTATACAATTTATCTCGTCCGCCATATTGGATTAAGAACGACGTCACTTAGCTGGGCCTGCCTTGTCATCCATACTAACCTTCATGCTAAATTTTAGCATAATCGGTTAATGATAACTGCTTTTAAATTCATTAAAAGATTTGAACAGGACAAACTAACAAACATTGCAAGATAAAAGCTTGTGATGAAGCAACCCATCACGTCGTCCTTGCTGCGTGAAAGGATAAACCCACAGACACACTTTTGCATGAAAATATTACTAATTCCTTTTAAGCCGATTAAAACTATATTTATTGCTAATTTATTCTCTGTGATCCAGTAAGGACCTACCACAACGGATTACTAGTTGAACGGGCGACTTTCTATTCACAATCATCGCCATATGCTATTGTATTTTATATCTTATCTCAATTACAAAGGGTAACAAATTCTTTGTTCTTGCAACTATCGGGATCTAAATAAAGCGAATTAGACATTCCCCGGATTCCTAGCGTTATATCTGTAAGGTTATATCTGAAACTTAGTTTTGTTTAAAATGTCCATTGTCCGGCCTTTGTTCACGAATATCGCCGACAAATACCGATATCGACAGTATCGGTAAATAGTAAATACCGATAACGGAACAGGTAGGTAATAGGTATGCAGTTATATGTACTTATCTTCTATTAGGATCTGGATGTACACATCTCAACGTTAGTTCAATTTCTATTAAGGCCAATTTAAAAAATCATATCATGTTGTTTTGCTACCAAAGTGGTGATAACCTTGTGGTTAGGGCGTCTGCCTCCATTTCAGGGAGACCGAGTTTAATACTCGGCACGGACCTCTAACTTTTTCGAATTATGTGGTGTTTTAATCTAGTCAATTAAAATATCGCTTTGATGTCAGCAAACCTGCACTCCTGAGAGTTCCCCATAACGTTCTCGCAGGCATGTGAATCCGCACTTGGCTAGCGCGGTGGACTAAGGCGTAAACCTCATTATGAGAAGAGACCTGGTTCTGGGCAGGTCTATGTCATAGTGCCATAGTGGGCTGATAAAGATAACGACATTGATGATCATCATGTCGTCATACTAATTATAGTAACAATCGACGAAGCAAAGTTCACCGATCAGTAATTTTCCATTCAAGTAAGTTTGTGTGTTCCGAAGAAGTTTACCGAGCTCATAGAACTCGTAGGTCTTAGTGAGTTCCAAAGATTTCCAAAGTCTTTTGCCGCTTCTGTCGTGCCAGCGACTCGCTTCATGTCTTTCCACCAAGGGTGGGTTTGCAAGTGCAACACTTTCAAAGCAAGATCGTAACTCTAGAGATCCAAAGTCCGTGGGTCTTCAAATATATTCTTGCCCCGCGATTTGCCACTTCAGCTTCGCAACTCGCTGAGCTACATCGGTAACTCTGACTTCTTCTACATCTTCATCGACTCACTGCTGACCGACCAAAGGTTTTAGAGAAATTCGTGCCCCGCCATCTGCCACTTCAGTTTCGCAACTCGGTGAGCTACGTCGGTAACCTTGGTAGTTCTACATTATCATCGACCCGCTGCTGACCCACCCAAGGGCACGAGTCTCCTTTAGGAAACAGGGTTTAAACCTGGACTCTTTACAGGCTTCTGATAACAATTCGGTTCACTCAGGTATTCAAGTTATCTCACGATGTATTCCTACAACTTCACATATCGAAAAGTGAGAGATGTGTTTCAAAAGTCGACACGGAAAACGCTGTCAATGCTTTTCTGGGTCGTCCACGGATGTCTTCATTTCCGATTTAACCAAAGATAGTCCAAGCATATATAAAATATAACTATACAAATAAATAATTTCATTTCATTAACTGTGTTGCATTTCCCACTGACTTATAAACAGTTTATACCTAGGTATCTCATTAGATTTATTGCCTCAGAAATTAAAGATTAATGCGATAAAACCTTAGACCCTATAAATAAAAATAATGCCGGCCATTCACGCGACTACAACGCGGTAGTCGGGTAATTGGAAGCGTGAACAGCCGTGACCTGGGGATTTATTTTTATTAAATGGAATAAATCGACGCCACTTTACGTGAGTCGTGATCTGTATTTCGAGCAGGTGGACAGTCGGTTTGCGGTTTAGTCTCTAGTTCACAGTTAGACTTTAATGTTGGATTTTCAGGAGCGTAACCTGTTGAGCTGGTGAGTCTTGAGATGAGGCTTTGCTTTAGTTTTAGCCCTAGAGCTCGAAGAAGCAAAGGCATTGATAGCCTACGGACGCCTGATGTGAGGCCGAAACTCAGCTTAGACGATTGGAGTAACGGGGTTTCGGACGGTGATTAGTCCGCACGCCTAGCGTCCTAGGCCGTAGTATTAACCCAGGTCCGGATGAAGCCAGTGCAGTGTCAACCATAACATCAGCTGTGTTTACATTTGGGGTAAAATGGGGTAACAGATTACTGTGCCATCAGCCAAAATGTCCTGGATAATAATTTACACACTTTAAGTCGACTTTAAGTCATTACAATTTTAGAGGTTTTTAGGTTACTTTTTTGGGAAAGCTGAATAAAACATCTTCTAAATCGAGTATTAGTGTTAGAACACCATTCAAAAGTATTATATTGTGGATGGTGTTCGAGTACCCCCTTTAATTATAATCAACTTAACACCCAAGTAGACATTGTACAATACAAAAGTATTATATACCGCGCAATTATTAATTTGAGATTAAAAGTAATACAACACTCGAAACGAAAATATTTATCAATCAATATTCCGTTAATAGTAAATTCACTGGCGGTAATTTATATTGGGAATTGTATAAAATTATCAGTGTGCAATGACTCCGATTCAATGGACGTAATAAGTCACGGCAGTCAGCGGTTTTGACAGCACTATAGGAAATAACTTATTAAGAGAAATTTATTTCATCATTGATATAACGGTAAAAATGGTGATAAAATGTTTTGATTTCACAAAATAAAAAAATTATAAATAAAAAACATTTATGTTTAAAACCGATTGAGATGAGAAAGATGTATTTATCAGCTTGTAAATCATGATTACGGCGTTTTTTTTAATTGTTCATTTACTGCAAAAGTCGCATAAAGAGCTTGACTCATAATTTCTGCCTTGCGTTGTCTCCTTGCAGCAACGATATTGTCTCGTTTTCCATATTTTTCAAAAAACATACCACAGTTTTGGGTCGTTGCAACACAAATCTGACCACAATTCGTTAATTCGTTGTGTCGAAGAAATGCCACGCATTAGAGAGGCATCACGCTTAACTGACTAGAAGTAAGATAACGCACAGCTAACGTAACGTAACGTTTTGAGGCAAAAGTAAAGCAAAGAAAAAACTAAAATTCACCCCCAAAGTAGTGAAGTTAGGGTGAAACATAGTTAGTCTAAACTGATATTATAAATACGAATATAAGTTTGATTTTTGCTACGGTTTCATGCTTTAGGTACTCAAACGCTCATCATGTCATGATTCATACCACGTTCTGAATTCCATGGCACTGAAAAAAGTAAACGGTAACTTTCATCAAAATAACGAACCGAGGAACCGAGGAATAGCAAATAACTTATACAGAAATGAAGTCGTAGACAAAGGCTGGTGGGAACCTAATAAATCGCTAAAGCTTATCCTTAGAACCACCTAGAGATAGTTCAGTTCTCACGTCTCGGAATGCTAAGGCTTTTTCACACTGTGAAGATAATTAAGGGAAAAAACTTAACTCTTTTGACCTGAAGCGCCTATTATGTCAATAGTGAATGTAATCGTCAATATGCATACAAGTTACAACACATGCTGCGAATGTACTGAGTTCGCTTCATAAAATATAATAGAGACGTAATAAAAGTTATTTCCAAAACCCACGTAGGTATGAAACGAAAAATACATATACAAACAAAGGTAATATACATGTAATTTCATAGTGGCTTGACTCTTTACATTTTTTATATATTTTAAGAATATAAATGACGTACATAACGCCTTTTTTGCAAGTGTACAACTGAATACACTTTTTTTTTAAACAAATAATTTAAAAATATATGTGGCCAAATTCAATGAATTTATTTCCCCAGCATACATCATCATCATCATATTAAACTATTACCGACCCACTATAGTGAACGGGTCTCACAATGCGAAAGGTTTAATCCACCACACTGACCCGGTACTGATTGGAGGACTCTACACGCTTTTGAGAACATTATGGAGATCTTTTAGGCATGCAGGTTTCCTCACCGTTGAAGCAAGTGATATTTTGATTGCTCAAAACGCACATAACTTAGAAAAGTTAGAGGTGCTTGCTAGGTTTCGAACTTGGGCCAGAAAATGGCAAAAAAATATACATAATCCAAAGCTCTTTAACGTTCTTTTATTGTACTTACCCATCCCACAATATACCACAGAATCATCAATAGAAGGAAATAATGTATTTAATAGATTTAATTGAATAAAAGACGGTTCGAGTTTTTACCGTTAACTTAACTTAGTTTTTTGATTAAGAAATGAGTAATAAATCTGCTGCTCATCCATATTATGCATGTCTGTTTTTTCAATTAAAAAAAAAATTGCCTAACAGATTTAATTTAATTAAAGACGGTTCGAATTTTTACGGATAACTTGACTTTTAAATTTATGTTGCCTTTTGACTAAGTAAAGACTAATAAAACCGCTGCTTAATACACATTTTGTTAGTCTGTTTTCTCAATTAAACAAAAAAAGACTTATTTAGTACGTACGTCCAAATGACAGAAGGAGGGTTGACGCCGGAACCAAAACAACAAGTCCGTCTTCAAGTTCAAAGACCTTGCATAATGTAGGATTAAGGCTCGAAGATAGAGAGACAAACTCATAAATAACAACAAATTTAAAAGGAAAGATGGTCCTTGACAAGCAACAGAAAAAAAATATTATTAAGTAAGTAAATTTGAAGCCAAGCCGTAATGCATACATACCTATATATATGACAATATCACGCCATCTTTCAAAACTCACGTCGCTGAAACCCACTATGTTTGACTTGTAGCTGTAAGACTTAAACCCTTATTACTTTACTTTGGCAAATTAATTTCGTAATTCAAATGACTACAAAGTGCTATTTGATACAGCTTACGTCTATTTTCAATATACAATCTATATAAAATCTATAGATTTATTACTTAGCAACGTTTTTATTGTCAAAAAATATGCACAATTTTTTAACAAATAACAACTTTGACGAGCAACTTATCAACACAATGCAGATTAGATTGAAAAAAGAAAACGGACGTTAGACGTGACAATGAACTAAAATGAAGCGGCACTTGATTTGACTCAACACCCGTTGCGTGTTACAGATATGTTTCCGGCCTTACGCAGGCGGGGCCGTAAGTGTAGACTAGTACCCCATAAAACGCTCCAACTGCACATATTATAAATTCCAACTAACACTATCTAAAAGCTTATCTTCCCGGCTATCCCATAGAAATTCCCTGCTTGAATTGTACCTACGCCATAACGCCATAAAATATGGCAGCAACAGTTCTTATAACAATAAGAACTTCGCAATTTATTATGACGATTACAATCGCAACCGATATTAATGCTTTGTTTGTTATAGAGTGCGTTTAGTTTAGCTAGTCCACTTGCATATGCAGCCACTGTCAGAGAACCTAATTCATAATATTAGCATTTAACGCATTTAACATCGAAAATTCATGCGCTAGATGGGCCATATGTTGAATGCAGAATTTTAGAGAAGTTCAAATGTTGGCAAAAAAACATAAATATACCTTTACAAGCTGTAACGATAGCTTTAAAGAAGATCTAAAGACATTAAAGGAATTGTCATGAAATAAGTAGGTCACAGTCAGTAAGATATAAAATTTAATATGTTTTTTTCTTTTATATAAATAAATATACTACGACAATACACACATCGCCATCTAGTAAGCGTAGCTTGTGTTATGGGGACTGATGAATATTTTTTATGAATAGGTAATATACATAAAATACTTATAATATACATATAAACACCCAAACACTGAAAAACATTCATGTTCATCACACAAACATTTTCCAGTTGTGGGAATCGAACCTACGGCCTTGGACTCAGAAAGCATAGTCGCTGCCCACCTCGCCAATCGGCCGTGAATAAAATACGCACTCATAAATGGTTATAGCGCTAAAGAAAGTAAGATGTAAGTAAGGAAGTGGAAAGAGTAGTGAACATATTATAAACATTATTTTAAGCAACACAGTAAATGCACGGTATATAATTATGATACCCAGGTCGTGGATAACTTTGAAAAAATAACAGAAACTCAGTCACGAGCCAACCGTCATGAGCTGTCACGGAATAGTAACTCGCCTAAGCACTGGCGCAATGTAAAGAAAGCACTTCGATAGTAGCAGGTCCGGTTCCGACCCAATTCCTCGGTACCAGGCGATCATAAGCAGTTTATCATATCTGACCGTTATCTACTAGCCGCTTCGTTTAGCCCGTTGTTTAGTTCACGGCTCGCCCTTAGGGTAAGCGCACACGGTTCCGGAACACAAAACATATTTTAATGCATGTTCCGAAGCAAAATGCATTAAAATATGTTTTGCGTTGTGGCCCGATGTGCATCACCTCAAGTATTTGCTGTAAATGACTCTTCATTTCTTCATCGTAAATATTATCAACCCAGATCGCCCAACTACAGGGCAAGGTCGAGTTCCAGCACCTACCTGTAACTTTTCTAAGATATATGTACATATATATATATATATACGCCGTATTCCCAGACACCATTTGCAAAATATTTTCTCACCGCATTTTTCAAAAAGTAAGTAAATAGACCGCTACACACCTATAATTGATTATTGTAATGGCACTAGACAGAATTTGTAATTCGAACACATAATTTTTTTTTTTATGAATGTAGTTACAATTAATTGCTGGTCTGTCTTATGAATAAATGAATAATAAATAAATAAATATCCGCTTTATTTAATCAAAACATCACTTGCTACAACAGTAAGGAATACATCGTGAGGAAACCTGCATGCCCGAGAGTTCTCCATAATTTTCTCAAAGGCGTGTGAAGTCCACCAATCCGCACTGGGCCAGCGTGGTGGACTACGGCCTAAACCCTTCTCAATTTGGGTGGGCCCCTCTCCGAGTGAGAAGGGGATAGGCCCCATTCTACCAAGCAGGCAAAGTGCGGATTGGTGAATAAGCTTTACAAGCATATTGATAACATTATGGACTCAAAAAGCAGGTTTCTATGTTTTTATTAACAATTAAAGAAATGTTAGTGATATTAAGTTGTAAACGCACACAAAAACAATAAATTATAGCTTCAAAAGTTATGTCCAGCCGAAAGGAAGGCTGAACCACTTCCCAATAATCCTAAGTTTGGTCCGATAGTAAAATATTTGGTCACGTAAACTAAATACAAATAAATCACTTAAGATGAGAAGATTTAAGGCCGTAGTAGACGCTGGCCAAGTGCGGTTTGGAATACTACACACGCTTTCAGTGGCGGGCGCTGCATACATGCACAAAAGCACTGCCTACCCTTAAATTGATATATAGCTCGTATAGGAGGAGGATTTTGCCGTTTTATGCATTTTCCCTTCTGTAATCATACCCTGGTAAGAAACCAGTGCACGCCACTGCACGCCTTTGAGTACATCTGTCAGCCTTCAGGTTATGCAGGTTTCCGCACGATGTTTTCCTTCACCGTTACAGAAAATGATATTTAATTGCTTTAAATTAGAAACGCACAAAACTTAAAAAAGCTAGAGTTGCGCGCCGGGGATCGCTGTCGCCCCCCAAAAGGGAGGCCGAAGCTCTAACCTCAGCTCTGTATATAATAATACTAGCGGTCCCTCGCGACTTCGTCCACGTATAAGTGAACTTTAAAAATAGACATACTGTCGCAGACATTTTTTTGAACTTTGTCATACATGATTTTATCGAAACTTTATCCGTTTACGCAGCGCACGCAGCGGAAGCTCACAAAAGAAAAAAACCCCGTTTTTGAAATATTCTTCATTGGTGCTATGCTCCTAATAGACTTGGCGTGATAATATATAGCTTATAGCCTTCCTCGATAAATAGGATCGGTTGAATAGGTCGAATAAGTAGTTCCCGAGATCATCGCTTTCTAGTAAACAAACAAATTCTTCAGCTTTATATATTAGTATAAGATTGCTTCCCATTCTTTCACATGGTCGCTACAATCCTTTTTTACTCCACCACAGATTAAGTCCTCTCTGGGAGTAGAAAAAAATCATGAACAAACCATAAATTGCATGATTACCTACGACTGCTGATGATTTAAATGGTATGCGAGATGTAAAAAGCCACGTAACCCCGATACATATACGGCGTAATTGCACGTTATTTATCGAATGATACGTAATAATACCAACAGACTAAGTGCTTATGTAACATTGTTGGGATGAAAGATAAAAAAGGTTAAAAGAGATGAGAAGTTTGTTTTATAACTCAATAGCTCTTTCCTGAGTTTTCTACGTGTATGGTGTTCCGAATTATTTGAGCTAAATGTTTCCTATGCTGCAATATTATTTCCGAGTGTTATTAATCATACGCTTCTGTAGCTTCATCAAACTATTGGTTCCAGCAACTCGGTCAGCTTTTATTGTTTCCAAAGAGAATGCTATAAAGGCTAACTTTATATTTTAATGCCCTAACTTTAAAAACATAGGACATTTAACCAACCTCCAATTTTCTTCGTAGAGCCCAAACCTTATCGGAATAAAAGGGTATTTTATAAACCTAAACCTGCACGTGAGTCTAGTCGAAATCTGTTCTGCCATTCCCAAGATAAGCCCAGACCAAAATGCAGACAGACGGTTTGTCATTAAAATAACTCTATATATTATTTAAAAAAAACACTTTCGGCGTCGGTTTGTTTATTCGCTTACGCCTAAACCACCAGATGATTCAACGATGGGTTTCACCATCGTTTAAATAAATCACAGATAATAATCCCTATCCCTACTAATATTATAAATGTCGATGTAAGTTTGTTTGTTACGCTTTCACGCAAAAACTACCAAACCGATCCTAATGAAACTTTGTACACATATTCTTGAAAGTGTTAGAAGTAATATAGGGTACTTTTTATCCCGACAGTAAGCTCGGTTCCTTTGGGAGAGGGGATGAAAGTTTTTGACGATTTTACACCATAACTCCGACACATTATTTAAATAATTATTTTGTACTAAATAGGTTATAATATGTGTTTAATTTTGCTTAAACTGTGGTTGGTGATAGAGGAAACAGAACTCCTCAGCGGACAGCAGCAAACCCCTCATTTGAGGCTTAGCGATACTGAATACTTCTTTTAGAACTTCAATTAAATTTAATGCCACATCAAAAAACAAAATCAAACGCAGACGAAGTCGCGGGCAACAGCTAGTATAATAATAATAATAATAAAAATCACACGATTATTACATAGTGCCAGAAAATATCATAGCTTAATACCATATTTAGTTGAATCACTGATACCTAAACTGGGTAAAAACTCGTACTGTAGATATAAGTACTCTCCCCTGTATAATTATTTTTGATACAAGAACACAAGTACACACAGACTACGACAAGTAAATTTTATTTTGGATAAACAAAAGGATTTAACTAACATGCAAAATGCAAAGATGGTTTCTATATAGAACAAAACTTATTAAACTTTTTTTGAATGAAGAAAAAAGAAATACATTCACTATTTTTATTTCTAAATTAAAGATGCCCCAGTTTCTCGCTATTCGTAGATAAATAAAGAGTTTAATAATAGGCATTTTGTATTTATGTATAAAAAATAGATGTGATAATTTCATTTGTAGCTTTTGACTAAGCTATGTTAATATGTAGTTATTACATTCCGAATGTTATAGTGCAGACAGACGGACAGATGGACAAAATACAAAAAAAACCCAAATTATCTAGAAAACCTCGCTTAACCCGGTTAATAATAACTAGCTGACCCGTGCAACTTCGTCTGCACCAAATCGGTTATTACCGGAAAACACAAATAAAATGACATTTTCTAAAAATGAATCCTAGCTAGATCGATTTATCGCCCCCAAAACCCCCTGTGTACTAAATTTCATGAAAATCGTTCGAGCCGATTCCGAGATTCCAATTATATATATACAAGAATTGCTCGTTTAAAGATATAGGATAACAATATTATAAAAATAGAGCAATACACAATCTACGTAGGTGATAAGACTGCAAAATATTTACTGCGATTAACTGCGCAAAAGGTTAATACAACACGCAGATGTGTAATTAGAAACATTAATAACTACGCACTAAAACCCTAAGAAACGTAATAAAATGCCAACGTAAACAATATAATTTTAACGCTATTTTTTCAACGTACAATGCATAAAACTAATAAAATATTACACGAACTTCAAAAACCGACGCGATTCTACAATCAATTAAACGTATCTTTATAGATCTCTAAAATTTTCAAGATCGAGTAAATAAACATCGTAAATTTTAATGGCAATACACGTATTGCATAGAGAAGTATTTCATATATTCAGCATCTGGCATAGCCAGAGCGTTACGATAAAATACACACACCCATGTTTGCCAATAGTGCGAGAGATTAATTCAAAATAACGTTGATGTACGAACCTTCTATGAATAACTCACCTAAATGCAAATTTCAGTGTCTCTAACTTCAAAACATAGGACTTGTATACAAATTTTCAACAACTGTATCAGGAAAAAAATTTGCTAAAGCATATGCTCTAAAAGAAACCTATTTTCTGGATTTAAGATTCTTATTTAAAGCATAGCATACATTCATATATTTCCACGTATCTAACTTCAAAAACATAGGACTTTCACCCCCTATTTAACCCCTTAGGGGGAGTAATTTTTTAAAACCATTTCTTAGCTGACACCAACGTTCTAGAAGGAACCTACTTTTTAAATTTCTCGTTTACAGGCTCTGTAGTTCCTAAGATTTTGTGATTAGTCAGTGAGTGAGTGAGTCAGTGGTTTTCTCTTGCTGCAATACAGCTCGCTTAGTATAAATGAAGAATTTTCGTTTTTTTTGTTTCTTTAGTACTTTTTTCATATAGAAATACATTGGTAATGTACCCTGTAGAACACTATTGTGGACAACTCAGATACAATGTTTGAATAAGGTGAGTATCTTTGCATAACGGTGCTAAGCTGCGAATCGTGTGAATGGGCCTTCACTAACTAGCACGACCCAAATCACACACTATCCCGATCACAGTGAGGACTTGAAGAGTGAGCTTTCAGACAGGTGTGCCGATCGTTAATTGGCACGCATGTTCTTGGCCCGTCGATCTTTATCTAACATAAGTTTAGTTGGTCATTGATCAGGTTTTATGAATATATCTTTTTGTTTAGTTGTTTGTTATCTATGCTTGGATCGACCAGTGTACCGATCTTGATGAAATATGGCTGATATGTAGCTTATATCCTGGAGATGGATAAACGATAGTTAATCCATCATCATCAGATCAGGATGATAAAGATTTTTTTGCGCGATACCTACGCCCGGGTCTTGAGAAAGCAAGCTGCGGTCAAAGCTAAAAGCAAGTAAAAGCAAATTATCAATAATTTACTAAAAAGTAAATAATTGATAATTTGCTATTTAATAAAAAGTATTTATTTTCATGTAAAGCAAATTATCAATAATTTGCCTTACTTGAAAATAAATACTTTTCTATAAACTATGCCATATCTATCGATAAAACTTCGGAAATGGAGTTTTTACAAACTCTTCTATACTCTTCTATAAATGAAAACCGAAATATTACTTTACATACTTTAAGGTTTACGAGACTTATCTGTGAAACCGAAACGCTAATAGTTTTGGAGTAAACCACTGCCATAGTTTTTACTGAAAGACCACCGCAACACGCATAGTACCAACGCTACTATGCGTGTTGCGGTCTTTATCTTCAATAGGGTTGCCATAAGCAAACTAAGCGTTTGCTGTTGTGAATTGTGTGTGTAATGTTATGAATCACTTTGTTCGGTAAAATAAATATGCTCTTTTTGATTTAATATTTTTCCTTATGAAATATATGGATCTTTTAAAAGTACTTCGTAATTCCGTAACACGTTGTATATAGTTTTTGAAATAAATGAACATCATTGTTAAATAACAGCGAACGTTTATCGGACCAATTGCAATTTTTTAGTTATCAGATAACGAGCAAACTGCGTTGGTGTACAGTGGCGTGTAGATGACATACAATGGAGAAAATCTCCAGTACGAGCCATAAACACTTAAGGGTAGGTTTTTTAAAAACTCTAACTATGCTTACTCTTAAGCTTATTATGACTCGTATTAGAGAGACTATTTTCATTTTATATCATCTACCCGTATGCACGCCACTGGTGGTGTAGCTTCGAATAACTAGGTCCCGGGTTCGAATCGCTGGTCGAGCAAATATGTATTAGGTATTGGCTTATTCTGTTTAATAATTCTCAGTACCAGCCCGGATTTAAGAAATTTGCAGTTTCGAGCTTGCTCGGCTATTATCACTAACTTGTGGAACAATAGTCGCTGAAGCCCACCAGATAGCAGTAGAGCAGTCTAGTGGGTTTATACTCTAAAACCTTATCCTATAAGTGAGGGTAAGCAACAGCCTGACGGTAAGCAAAAGCCATTCAGTTTTATGTTCATTGTATAAAGAGATTACAATGCAATTTATCAAGCAGTCTATCTCATATATTGAGTGTAACATCTCAGAATGCCTTATCCATGGCTATTCCAGCCATTAGCCATAAGGAAGCCACTCCTAGGAAATGTAATCCTTTATCAAAACGATGTTTGAAGCAATGTTACTTTGTAGGGCTATAATAGCTTGTTAATCGCTTTAATTGGAGGCCATGTTTTCATATCGAATGTGTATCGATTTACGAAGTTCGCAGCTTGGTCTGGGAAATCGGGATGCTCCGGGAATTTACATATCTTCGCTTAGCTAACAATACCACATATTGTGAGCGCAAAGAATTTAAGTAGGAGGTCCCTGGTTCGATTCCCGGAACGGGAAATTCGAGAATTTATTATTTCTGGTCTGGTCTGTTGGCTTTGGCCGTGGCTGGTTACCACCCTACCGACAAAAACGTGCCGCTTAGCGATTTAGTTTTGCGGTGCGATGTCGCGCAAAAACTTATTAGGGGTATGACATACTCGCTGACATGTAAGCCTAATAACTATTCCATGGTGTTATGCCATGTTGTAAGGTTCTTACCCCTTTATTAATAATCGTGTTTCTCACGTTCTGGCATTTGAAATTTGCTGCCAGTTGCAGTATGACAAAACACTTCATAACTATTCCAACGGTACGCTACGTTTATAAATAAGTCCCAGCCGTGGCGTGAACAGGGTTTTTAACTGGGGTAGGAATAAGTCACTAAGATAGCATAAAATGGATAAACCCCCCTTCCTGTGCCAGTTAAAAATAATTAGGGTAGACAGTGCTTTTGCGCATGTATGGTATGCCTGAGTCCCAGTGCAATATCCTAACAAATTTTGCTCACAAACCGGGCACCAAGTAGAGCATGCCATTAACGCCTTGTAGATATATTTCGTGTCGATAATATAGATTTAGGATAACTGCGTCGCCAGAACTGACTAACAGCAAACAAAGAAACTGTAAGCACCTTAATATCATAAATAGCATGGGTCATTATTGTTAATATTCCGAAACAATTGTTATATCTATTAATTGCACACGACTCAGCAGGGCTTGTAAACGGGGAAAAAACAAACGGGTGTTATGCAAAAGTTTAATTTGCTCCGCAAGTTAATCTGTGCGGTGCAATTTATTATTTCTTCAATCTTTACACTCTACACAATACAAATCTTTCGCAGTTTACTCACGTGTCTCAAACGGATCGGGTTCATTTCGGTTAGAATCGGTTTCGTTTATTTAACAAGTTGAATTGAGAAACCGTCTCTTATTCTATTTTGCTTGGTTAACCTATTAAATAACCGGTTTATCGAATTCAAAGTTCAGTTATTTTTTTTACTGCTATTTTCAGAAGAAAATTAAAATTAGCGACAAATATTTTGATATGAATATAAACTGTAACATGGGAATCCATAAACTCCACGCAAGGGAAATTGCAGTCATTGTCTGGTTCATTTCTTTAGTAAACGTAGGTAGAAACCTCTCAAACTTGGCAATGCGAATGAATCAATGAATGATTGAAAATACTATTATTGCACACCACAAAAAGTACATAAAAAAAGAAAAGTATAACAAAACAAAACTATGCAACATAGGAAACCAGAATATCCACGCAAGCGACATCGCAGTCATTATCTAGTTTATTTCAGTAGTAAACGTAGATAGAAAATAACATACTTGGCACTCTATAACATTTGAAACCAGAATTTCCACGCAGGCGACATTGCAGGCATTATCTAGTTTATTTCAGTAGTAAACGTAGGTAGAAAATCTCACACTAGGCACTATGTAACATGGGAAACCAGAATTTCCACGCAGGCGATATTGCAGACATTATCCAGTTTATTTCAGTAGTTAACGTAGGTAGGAAATCACACACTTGGCACAGCTTATCATTATATTGTCAACAGAAGTGTTTATTGTACCTTCTAAAAACTATGCTTATATGACTTACGCGGTATTGCTAGCTTCTCTAACGCGGCGTGCAAGTTCTCAGGTAGATACCCCAAAAGCGAGTCCTAGATTCAATTTTAAAGACTTGCGTAGTTATCAAGGAACCCTTATATTTTCACCATATCGTTCGACGTTTCTAATTTTCTTTCTTCGAATAACTATTCCGGTGTTATGCCATGCTGAATAGTTAGGAGCATATCTCACTTGGCACTATGTTAACAAATTGCAGGCAGGTGACATTGGCATTATCTACTTTATTTCAGTAGTGATCGTAGATAGAAAATCACATACTGGGCACTCTATAACATTGGAAACCAGAAATTCCACGCAGGCGACATTGCAGACATTATCTAGTTTATTTCAGTAGTGAACGTAGGTAGAAAATCTCACACTTGGCGATATGTAACATGAGAAACCAGAATTTCCACGCAGGCGACATTGCAGTCATTATCTAGTTTATTTCAGTAGTAACCGTAGGTAGAAAATCTCATACTTGGAACTATGTATGTAACATGGGAAACCAGAATTTCCACGCAGGCAATATCGCAGTCATTATCTAGTTTATTTCAGTAGTAAACCGTAGGTAGAAAATCACATACTTGGCACTCTGTAACATAGGAAACGAGAAATACTACGTAAACGACATTGCAGTCATTATCTAGTTTATTTCTAAGTATCCTATTATTACCAAAGTAGTTAAACAATAAATGCTATCTAAAATTTTCACGTCGCGCCGTTCGCGTCGATTCGAATCTTATCTGGTAAACTTATAACATCGTGCAATAAGATATCAGTGGCGTGCGCTGCCTGAAAGCGGTCGTTAGCTCAAAATCATTGCCGCATCAATAAAACTGGGACCATGAGGTCCCGTTGCCTTGTAAATAGCTTATAAATAGTTTCTATACGACAACAAAGGAGTTTTCACTTAGAGCTGTTTTAGGTGCAAACGTTTAGATAGAATATAATTATTCTATATATCCTGTAGGTACTAACGTCTATACTTGTATGTATACTAATAGTATAAAGATTTGTTTGTTTGTTCATTTGTAATCGATAAACTCGTTCGTTTTAATTATTCTTTCACCATTAGAAAGCTATTTTATCGTTAAGTAATATAGATTTTATTTTAATTATGATAACATTTCAGCCTGAAATAAAGGTATTTGTAAACCAAGCAGATAAAAATTTCCTTGGTTTTTCGCAGCAAACTAAGTTACTTAGCAAAGTATTATATTTGTCCAAGATATCCCTTTCCTATCCCTACTAATATTATAAATGTCAATGTAACTTTGTTTGTTACGCTTTCACGCAAAAACTACTTAACCGATCCTCATGAAACTTTGTACGCATATTTTTGGAAGTGTTAGAAGTAATATAGGATACTTTTTATCCCGACATTAAGCTCGGTTCCTTTGGGAGAGGGGATGAGTTTTTGACGGTTTTACACCATAACTCCGACAAATTATAATAGATTTAAAAAAATATTTTTGTACTATAGAGGTTATAATAAGTGTTTAATTTTGCCCAAACTGTGGTTGGAGAAAGAGGACAGAACTTCTCAGCGGACAGCAGCAAACCCCTTAATTAAGGCTTAGCGATACTGAATACTCAATTTGTTTTTTAGAACTACAACTTAATTTAATGTTACATCCAAACGCAGAAGAAGTCGCGGGCAACAGCTAGTAGTTCTATATATCCTTAAGATATTAACGTCTATACTTGTATACTAATGGATGTATACTAATTTTATAAAGATTTGTTTGTTTGTTCATTTGTAATCGATAAACTTTGAAACTTCATAACCAGTTTTAATAATTCTTTCACCATTAGAAAGATATTTTGTCTTTAAGTTATATAGATTTTACTTAATTATAATAACATTTTAGCCTGAAATAATGGTATATGTAAACCAAGAAGATAAACATTTTCTCGCAGCAAACTAAGTTACTTAGCAAAGTATTATATTTGATAGAAGCAGGCGCGCTTCTATCCAAGATATAATATTATTATAAATTCTGAGTCTTCTGTTTGTTACACTTTTTTTGTAAAGAAGAATTAAAATAACGTAACGGGTGGCCAACGTGTGCTTCTGTTACAACAAAAGTTTTAACAAGGCTAAGTGAGAATAAGCAAATCCATTATAAATGCGAATTATGAATGCGAATGTCTGTTTTCGCATATAATCGCAGAAGAGTTGCGCCAGGGAGGTCGTCAAAAACTCTCAATAAAAAATGTTTGTTTAGCAGTGGGCGTCCTTTGGTTAACGTGATGACCTGTTCCTTCAGTCATATTATACCTAGATAAAAGTTTCTTGCAACCAACCTCTGAAACAAAATAACTTCCACCGAAGCTGTTATGAACGTGCTAATAACTGCAAGTTTACGATACGAGCAGTAGATAATCGGTAAAATATCTCAAGTGAAATGTTCATCGACAGGTATCGAACCCGGAAATCATCGGAGCTCAACGCCACGAGGTGTAAAGGAGGACGGACACTGGTGTTTTAAATGTGAGTACTTATGTTTAAATATAGTTGTCTACATATTATGTTCCTATTAATTAATTCCTAAGGTAAATACGGACCTACTAATGCATAAGTTTAAACAATGTGTTTTAACATATTTATTACAGCGAGGTTATAATATACAATTATTGATGAATTTCTTAATGACAAGGTTGCTTAGAAGCGCTTCAACTCTCGCAAGACAATAAATAATAAATATACTACGACAATACACACATCGCCATCTAGCCCCAAAGTAAGCGTAGCTTGTGTTATGGGTACTGAGATAGCTGATGAATATTTTTTTATGAATATAATACACATAAATACTTATGATATACAGATAAACACCCAGACACTGAAAAACATTCATGTTCATCACACCAACATTTTCCAGTTGTGGGAATTGAACCCACGGCCTTGGACTCAGAAAGCAGGGTCGCTGCCCACTGCGCCACTCGGCCGTCAGACAGAAATAATTGTTAAATGCGGCTTTTTATTTTGGTTTTTTTTATTTTAACTTACTTTAGCTTAACTATTGGCGTTATTTTTTTTAACGCCAATAGTTAACGGACCAGAGTGATTTCCCACCTGACAGTACGTGGAAAACCGCCTGTAAAAATAGTTAATCCACAGGGCTTGCAAAGAGCACGTACTGCTGCCCTGTGTCCATCAATTTGAGGCGTAGGTGTTAAGAATCATGTGCCTGTAACCACACCGGCCCTTAAGACCGGAACATTGCAACAATGCTGCTTAGCGGCAGAAATAAGCATGGCGAAAGTTCCCCGCAAGAGCTGTGTCTCAAAAAGCTTAACGTAAAGCTTAAGATAAACAAGAAATAGTATCAAAAAAATAATCAAGAATTTTCAAATAAAAGTGGTGCCTCTAAGTTTTCATATTATATTCCGTTATATTCCGTTCCGGGGGCCATCGGTTATTACCATATTAAAGAGTATGAGCATGTGTCTTTTATTTATTTTGTAGCACAACCAAAAAAAAGTATAACCAAAAATACAAAATGCTGACTTAATGCCAAAGCATTTTTTAGCCATCCTTCGGAAGTGCTAGAAAATCGAGCGAGGGTGTGGCCAAAAACTTTAGGAATGAAAAAATGTATATATTTACTGGATTTGCCCTGCGGCTTCGCCTGGGAGGCAGCGTACAGCTACATAGTCTACACCTATAGTCAGATATGAGATTTTTAGAGTTTTTCACAAACATTTTTTTATCTTCCAAATTTTTTTTTTAATTAAAAGTATACTTTATTATTTTTAATACCTTCAAGAATATGTATACAAAGTTTCATGAATATCGGTTCAGTAGTTTTCGCGTGAGAGCGTAACAAACAAACTAACATTCACATTTATAATATTAGTAGGGATATACAGGTAAAATATGTATATATTATATATATTTCTTGTGTGCGTGTGTATGTCACTGAACTCCTCCTACACGGACAGATTTGAATGAATTTTTTGGTAAACGTTTGGGTGGCACCCTGGATGGTTTAGATTCATAAATGTTTAGTATGTATATACAATGTAAAGACATACGTGTACATGACTGTGACATGTGTGTATTCATTTTTTCACTAGAAATGGTTCAGTGTGAGTCATGCAGGAGAAATGATAAATAGGTACTAAGGATGCCTATCTAATAACCATTGTAAACCTGCCAACACCTACCCGCGATGGCCGATCGTTACACTCATCAAACTAACTCTGCAACCAAACACTCTATACGTAGATTACAGTGCAGTACTATATTGTATTTTATTTTTATTTTTCTTTAATTGGGAAACCAACAGATGTAATTACTAAACAGTTAACAAATTGGTTGACTTAAAACTAATAACAGGTTTCCACAGATAAGTTTTCTATCAACAAGGGTACCTGGTAATCCTGGTAGAACGCAGCAAAAATGCAGCAAACTATAACTAAAAATAAGTTTACCTAACATGCTACAGTTTATCTAATACGTTACGTACACTATTCATATTACCATAAAATATGTTATAATTTGTATTAGTGTTTTTACCTACACTTGGAAGTAAAAACACTATAATAAGACTGTAGTAAAGGGCATATACTAATTTCGGCATCGATGGTAGGAGAGCCGTAGCTTAATTGGAAAAATCGCTCAGGCCACGATTGCCAAAGAGTCGCAGGTTCAAATCCTGTAATTTCTATATGCATTTTAAATTTATAAAATTGATACCATAAAACTATTTAAATTATAATAATTTTTGTTATTATTATCTGCGTAAACATTGATGAACTTTTAACTATCATTTATTGAATGCAACAAATAAATAAATCCAAAACACGCAACAAGTAAGATCTTCATATCAAGATCGACATATTCAATTCACATCTGATTCGCCATGCACGCAAACTTGTTCGCCGACCTTGACTTAACGTAACAAGCGAAGTAAGTTTTCTATTCATTCAATATTTTTAATAAACATCTTTAACACAAAGAGATAGAGGTGAAATTGAGAGAGAAAGTGTTTTTAGCACAGTGAAATAAAGTTGTTTGATGTGATTTGACTAAAAAACGTTACGATCTAACGCAATGGTCAAAGCAGGTTTTATAAACCGGCATTTATTTTTTGGTACAAGACTCCCATTTCATTGGGATGCCTTCGATGTATAAGATTTGCATCTCTGTACAAAATGTAGCACAGAAAATTTCCGCTTCCAAAATACCATGCGTGAGATTTTCTACCTTTTTTACATTTAATACATTTGATAAATTTCTTAATGTCAAGGTAAATTGAGAGCAGCCAGATTCGCTCTCATCTCCCTCAAGATAGAAAAAATATTTTAAATATTCGTAATGTAAAAAGAACTACTGAGTTTCTTGCCGGCTCTTCTCGGTAGAATCTGATTTCCGAACCGGTGGTAGAGTTACTGCAAACAGGCTTGAAATTTCAAAGCCTACTTTAAATAAATGAATTGTGATTTATATGGATAATACTGGGGAACCGTATTCTCACTCTTTGGAGACCATATAAATCGAAGTTAACTTTAACGCGATCGAATCAGTAAACGTAGGAATTAGTCTCACACTTGGCACTGTGCTTACTGATGTTATTGTGTGTATAAAAATGAAATCCTTTGATGTTCATCATTACCAGCCCCAATAATGATGACTCTAATGATAATGACGGCTATCGCCACAGTGGGCAGCGAACCTGCATCTTAGTACCCATAACACAAGCTATGCTTACTTTGGGGCTAGATCGCGATGTGTGTATTGTCGTAGTATATTTATTTATTTATTCAGTCAGTCAGTCGGTCGTTCGGTCGATCGGTTGGCGATCGTTCGGTCGGTCGGTCGGTTGGTCTGTCTGTCTGTCGGTCGGTCGATCGTTCGTTCGTTAAAGGCTCTATTGATGATTGATTCTGTCTGCTGCCAAGAAATCTTACTCTGTATTTGTTTAGGTATTGCATTAAAGCTATGAGATATACATGGAATCTTGCGAAATTTAGCAGACCACTAAGGCGTGGCCAGTGTAAAATAACACTTAAATTCAACCTTTAGCGTTACATTATTCGATTCCACTGACATTACGCTGTCATTGCCTCGTATAACCGAAACAATTTTAAATTGGAACTTTTGTGCGTGGGATAACTTTTAATTGTATATTATTAGTATCGTGTGGTTTAAATTGATAAACCATTGGCTAATGGTCTCTCTCCATCGGGTCCTGTCTTTGGCCATTTGTATTTCGTTATAGAAGGTACGGGCACCAGTTTTCCTTAGTTGATCTGAGCACCGGGTTGGAGATCTGCCACGGGCACGTTTGCCTTCTACATTTCCAACCATTATCAACTTTTCAATGCTCTCGTTTCCGCGTCGTTTGATAAGTCCAAGATAACTAAGGATGCGCTGAAGGCAGATGGTAGAAAGACGTGTTTTAATTTTGAGTTGTGAAAGAATTGATACATTTGTGCGCTTGGCAGTCCACGGTATGCGTAGCATTCGCCTCCAGCACCACATTTCGAACTATCAATTCGCTGTCTTTCTCTAGCGCGAACAGTCCAAGTTTCTACGCCATAAAGGGAAATAGGACATAAATTCCTACTTATAGTATATACTGAAACTATGTGTGTATTTGTATACCGACCCACACATTTTAGGATCCTATTTACATTTTAGGATTTTAGGATAATACACACATTAACACCCAGACACTGAAAAACATTCATGCTCATCACACAAACATTTGCCAGTAGTGGGAATCGAACCCACGGCCTTGGATTCAGAAAGCAGGGTCGCTGCCCACTGCGCCATTTGGCCGTCAAAGGAATTCAAAAACAAAAACAGTTCGTAAGGAATACGTCCTACAAAATATCACGCTGTATCTAGCAACCTGAGAGGAAGGTTCCGGTAAATCTCCGAAATGGTTGTACCGATTTGAACGAGACTTTTACCGGCATCTCCCTTAATAACACAAGGAGTTATTGAGGCTACTTCTGAATGCATAAATCTATCCGGACTCAGGGTTTTGGGCCGCTGCACCACGCTGGCCAGCTCAGGGTCGCACGGCTTTGTTTTATTCTCATTTTAATTCATGTATGTATTGTTTTTTTTTTTTATTTAATTGTTTTTTGAATCTGAGTGTCTTTTATATTCATTTTATGTTTATCTCTCAATTTTGTATATGGGCCCCGGCTTTTTTTTTTTTAGAACATAATGTTCTACAACACTCAGGCGAGCAGGTTACCTCACGATGCTTTCCTTCACCGCTAAGCAAGTGATGTTTAATTGCATAAATTAAAAATGCACCAAATCAAAAACGATTGATTAGGGCTTAAGCAATCGGCGTAGGCGGTCTTATTGCCTAAGCCTCAGGCAAAAAGACCGCCTTTGCCTAGTAAAATAGTTATAATCATCGGCCGATTATAGTCCCACTGGCCACTGGCCTCCGTTCTCAAAGCTGTGAGGGATTAAAGCATCGAACCTCCACGCTGCTCTAATGCGGCTCGGAGAGCAGTATACATAAAGGTTATCAAATATTATTTACTTAGTTATAAAAATTTGAAAATAAATCGTGTTGCAAGTGCGCCTATCTATCTCTTAATCTAAAGAACATTACACTACGTCTAACTCGAGCTGAAAGGGCAGCTAGGCTTTATTACACTACAACGTGTAATCAAACTACGAAATAAGTTTGACGGATGCATAAGGCTATTTCATAAGGAATCGCCCTGTAAAAATATGAAGTCGAAATAAGCATATTTATTTTTCCATATAAACGAATCCAAAACATTCTAATTGTTTACTTAAATATGACAACCCTATTGAAGATAAAAGACCGCACAGTACCTACGCTACGCGACGCGTACCTAATAAAGTAACAGAAGTCACATGATTTAAATTTTGCATGTGATGTTAGGACTGTATCTAACTATGGCAGTGGTTCGCTCAAAAATAATGTATCTCTAAAGCGAACGTATATGGGTACAAGAAAGTAGATAAAGTATTACTTTTTAAACATTTTGGTATTTTAGCGGATCTAATGCTCAACGATTACACGATTGTTACAAAGGCAACGAAAAAATGTCCGGAGTTTGCGGTTATGTGCAGGCCAAGGTTAATCGGCCCATAAAACTTTGTGAAATATTCTAATTCCGTCACGACATCTCAATGATCCTAATCGTCAGCTCTATCAAGAAAAATAACTTGTTGCAATATCTACATTAATAGCAGTAGCAGTGATGTTCACAGGGTATGCATAAAGAAGGAAAATGGCATAAAATGGAAAAATCCTTCCCATTTATGAGTCATACCCAAAATTAAGGGTAGGCAGTGCTTTTGCGCATGTACGAAGTGCACGCCACTGAGCAGTAGAGCTTTGCCTGACAGTGCTGGTCCGAGGAAATAACAACTGCGCCTTGCTTATTTCTGCCGGCAAGTACCACTGCTCCCTTTCAGCATTATTGTTTTCCAGTCTGAAGGGCGTGGTTGCCGGTGTTATTACATGCATCGTGTCTACGCGAGATCATCATAATCGTCATTATCATGACGTCATCGTCGTGATCACCTATGCTTAACGCCTTAACGCCTATCCCGTTTTAAAAACCAAGCATGCAACTCATATATTATATACTCTCATAATTAATTGTACACATCCTATGCCAAAAATAGACATTACCGAGAAATGTATTCATACATATGTAATTAAAACGTTTGACGATCGACGTAAATAAAAAAAAACAACAAGAGACTATTTAAACTTAACTCATTTAAGCAAACAATGGAAAAAATTAGGGTGAAGTGTGAGACCTCACCGATGTTAAGAGTTCTGTTCAAAAATTAAAAAATGAAGTGTGCATGTTAAGCTCATGACCCTCAGATAAAAGAGCCTACTAGGAGCTAGCTATTAGTTACCAAACTCTCTTTTTCAAAATCAGCAAAAGATTTAAAGCATCTGTTGCTTTATGCCTCTTTTCAATAAATGCTGCCTCTCTTCAATAAACTACCAATTGACATCTTGGAGATGTCTCTTAAAAAGTTCAATGTTTGTATTAAACGTAAGCTTATAGAATAGTCCTATTATAGTATAAAGGACTACGTAATCGATAAAAAAGCTTGGGTGTAAATTATTGCTCTAACCAGGTTGCTCTTCTAATAATTTAAAATGACATTGTGAGATGGTGATAACAAAAAAAAAACACCCGGCTAATTTTGTTGTGGGCTTCTTCTTAGACCAGGATGCGTTTGGAACCCTCGTAGCTTTAGTTTTTAAGTTTACGAATGTGGTTATCGCAATCATCTCACTACCGTGTAATTCTTATGTACGCATCAAAAGTGCCACCTTTGGGCTACTTGAATAAAGATATTTTTGACTTTGACTTTTGACTTTGACTTTGACTTGCTATTGTTTGGATGACAATTAATTTTTCGACCGTTTTCAACTTTGAGTACTGAATCCTAAGATACATGTTGTAATCAGTCACGTCAATCTTATTTTTTGACCATTAAGAGGGTTAACTTCTTTTGACGTCCCAATGTAATTATGTTTTAGAGGTCATCAAAGTAACATAGCCCGTAAAATTAACTCTGTTTAGAGATCCAAGAGAGAATAAAAAACAAATTTCAACCGATTTCTTCCCCGTTGTTTCATACAAAATAAAATGCAAGTATAATATAAAAAGTAAGTATAATAGAGCAATTTAAATAACAAAGATGCAAATATAATGTAGAAAGTAATTATAATAGAGCAAGTAAGTAAAATAGAGCAAGTTAAATAATAGAGCAAGTAAGGTAGGATTTAGGCGGTACTATTTGGCGACCTGCCACTTTTTTAAGATTTCTGAAAGATAACCACAGGTGTAAAAAGGAAATACTATAGATTCTCGAATAGGTCAATCATAAGTTTAAACAAATTCGATGATATTATAAGAACTGAGGCAAAATAGTCTATAAACTTGTAAGTTGTGTGTCCGAATGAGCAAATTCTGATTTGGTTTTATATTTGAAACATGAATTTGTCGGGAGTGTTATTAGCTATGTTTGATGAAAAAATGGCCGCCGGCACAAAATGGCGGATTACAAATTTTTTCACTACTATCTCAATACGGGTAATAAATGAGAGGGCTTGACTACAAGAATACTAAACACGATGACAAATTTAAAGCCAAGATGGCCGCCATCGCAATATGCCAAATTTTATTTTTCTTTCACAACTCCCGTGATATGATATGTATGTTTACAAAGCGCTTGACCAGTAAAATATTGTACACTATATTAAACAAAACGTGTGTGTACTTTTTTGTATGTACACGCGTTAGAAGTTATACTTCAGTTGAGTAACCGGAATGAGCCCGCAGACTTTGACAGTTGAAAGTGTACACTGTCAAACCTTTAGCTAACTTCAGGGTGTGGGTTTTTCGTAACGGTTTGCGCGCTCATCGTAAAAATTTACTTTCATAATTTTTCCCTAACGCGCCATAAGAAGTATAACTTCAAAATTAGGGGATTTTTAAATATTCAATTTATCATCGCTATCGCCATCGCTATTCGCTATGATGGTACCTATATACTACATACAACAACAACGAAAAATATGAAAAAACTATTTTTTCACTAACTGCGTATATTCAGTAGTAAACTTGTTTGAAGATATAATGATGTCACGATGATGACACTATTTGATCTTATGTGTTGAAAACTCGTTAGTTTTAATTATGTGCGGTTGTATCTTGGCTTGTTAAACATAAGTTGTTATATACGGATGATGGGTTTAACAATTATTTAATTGGATTTAAAAATACTCTCTAGAAGTCATCGGTAGCCTTAACATAGCCATAACAGTCCACTGATGGACTTAAGGCCTCTTCCGAGATGAGGAGAGTTTAAATAAATAAATAAATATACTACGACAATACAAACACCGCCATCTAGCTCCAAAGTGAGCGTAGCTTGTGTTATGGGTACTTATATAGCTGATGAATATTTTTTATTTTTATGAATATAATAAACATAAATACTTATAATATACAGATGAACACCCAGACACTTAAAAACATTCATGTTCATCACACAAGCATTTGCCAGTTATGGGAATCGAACCCACGACCTTGAACTAAAAAAGCAGGGTCGCTGCCCACTGCGCCACTCGGCCGTCTATTGAACAGACAGTTTGTCCTTAACGTGGCGGTAGCGAAGATGATCTTATATAGAAAATACAAAGTGATATTGAGGTGCATTACCATTTTCATATTAGAAAGTTTCCAGTATTGAATAGCCATTGAAACTTGGTATACGATAGCGGTATTAATTGCACCAAACAATTTCAATAACATTTTGGCAGTCCCTTTCAGATGTTTAACCCTGTACTGTAAGCTACGTTGATAAGTAAGAGAAAGTAGAAAGTACGTACGGGAGAGAAGATATAATAAGCAACGATCTCCTCTGCCAAAATACCTGACCACTGTGTCTTTATTTAAATAAAATAAATCATTTTACTCACGATGCGACGGTACGTTGTTGGTATTTGTTTCTTCTTCCCGGACAACTTACTTGTAGCGTTGAATTATTTACGTAACATATCTAATTTTTGACGCTAGTTTCTTTTTCTTAGCTAAGTTTCGAGGTGTTTTACGTAGCCTCTTGATTATTATTGTTTAGTTTTTCACTGGGTTCATACAAAAACATATAAAATAACCAAAATACCAAAGATGGATAGCATTCAATTATAACAGTAAGGGGAACAAATAAAGACACTTTCGCGTTTATATCATTTGTATTATATAAATACGTAAGTGTGTCATTTGTATTATAGTAAAAATTTAATATTTATATCAGTACCAAACGCTATCTCTCGAGACAGCACTCGAAACGAATAGAGATGTGAGTGCCGGAAAAAATGTCTCTCTGTGATTTACCGTCTCACCGCCAATATAGGAAATATGAATTAAAAAGACAATCTTATATAAAACTATACATCAATAATAAAATCACAAAGACGCTTATGCTCTGAATTTGTACCTGGCTTAGTTTGTTTAAAATTTTAGCTTGGGTGCATTTACAACCCTCGGAATATTAGTTTTTAGTCTCAAAATAAATTCTTTACCAAAAAATTATATAAATACGCGTCAAGTTTGCCTAATAAATTTAGTTTCGACACTATGTTTGACACTTTCTTTCTTTAAACCACACAAGAACGCTATGTCTTCTCTTTAAGTGTGACTATGTGACTCGTATCGTAGACTGTATTCAAATATGTACATCGCATTTGGTTTTTTGAGCGCGTTGCAAACTTCGCGCCAGTATGTAAATAAAACGGCTTCGAGGTTATAAAATGCTAAATTCAGACATGCCTTTCGTTCGAAGGGTCATTGCCAGGCAGGGTCACATTCTTATTAGTCGGTTAATACCCTGTGTTAACAGATTTGGGGAAAACAAATCGTTTACAAAGTTAATAAAAAAAGCTTTAAAACTTTATTAATATGCGCGGTCGAGGGACTGTCGTTAAACAGAATACCTAAATTAACAACATTAATATTTATAATAATAATAATAAATGCTTTTAATTCAGGCCATATACCCATATGACAAAAATGACAAAAAATTTAAACAAAAATACAAAAAATACGGTAAAAATAATGCAAAAAAAAAGAATTAAAACAATAGTAAAATTTAAAATTTAAATAAATATCCAACTACAAATTCCAAAAGCTAAAAAAGAAAGAAGAAAAAAAAAAATGAAATAAAATATATTTGTTTGGAGCAAATTCTTATGAAAATTAAAACTCGTACGAAGCGATTTGCATCTTCTTTTCTTATACGCATGGCTGGGGTTAGGAACAACCTTCCGAGTTCTGTGTTCCTAATTCTTACAATTTGCGTATCTTTAAAACAAGAGAAAATAGGCATCTACTAGGCAAACGCGTTCCATCTTAGGCCACATCTACACTTTCCACTAAAACGGGGAACACAGAATTAAGAACATACAAAAACCGTGAAGACGACTCATATTGAAGCATCAGAAACCACTCCACTTTAGTAGGGTTTCATTCATTTATCAGTAATTAATTCACCTATAATGTTCTTAAAGTTTACCTTAATTGACTGACAGATGGCCTGCTGAGAGTAAGAGTACATCCTACAAAGTGTCACCATGTGTCAGTCAACCTGAAGTGTAAAGCCTCATGCGCCTCTAACTATACGATGCACCGTAAGGATCTGTAACGTGGTTGATATACCGCGGACGGGTACAAAGCGCTTTGCATCTTCGTTTCTGATTCGCACCGCAAGTCAAAGTCAAAGTCAAAGTCAAATATTTCTTTATTCAAATAGGCACATATATGGCACTTTTGATGCATACATTACATGTAATCAAACATAGAAGTGAGTTCATGGCCATAAGTAAATACGTCAACTTAAAACTAAAGCTACGAGGGTTCCAAACGCGCCCTGGTCTAAGAAAAAACCCACAACAAACTTAGCCTTTTTTTTTGTCATCACCATCTCACATTGTCATTTAAAACTATTAAAGAAGCATCCTGGTTAGAGCAATAATTTACACCCAAGCATTTTTATCGTTGACGTAGTCCTTAATAGGACTTTTCTATAAGCTTACGTTTAATACAAACTTAGGACTTATCCAGATTCAAGGACCTGGAAACCTTCAAATCAAGAGTGAATAGGCATCTTCTAGGCAAGCGCGCTCCACTTTAGGCTGCATCATCACTTACCATCAGGTGTAATTGCAATCAAGCGCTCGTCTTTAAAAATAAAAAAAAAACCAGAACACAGCAACAGCTTTGCGGCAGAGATAAGCATTGCGGTAGGACTGCCCCGGATAAGCTCTATAAATAAAACCTACTTCTACGTATTGTTTAATGGTTCTCATTGCGTATTTTTAATGACAACTTCGGAACTACATCACAGGAAATAGTCTTAGAATATAAGTTATTCAACAATATTGATAGGTTATGGGCCTCATAAGAAGGCGCAAGAGAGCTATGCTTGGAGCCACGTGATCAAAACAGGAATGAGGAGATCCGTAGAAGAACCAAACCTAAACGAGAGAGAGTCGCGAAGCTAAGGTGGCAATGGGCGGAGCTCATAGCTCGGAGAACCAATGGACGTATGGGCCCCATTGTTGTGGAATGGCGACCTAGCACCGCTAAATGCAGCGTTGGTAGACCCCCGACAGACAGTGGCGTGCAAAGAGGGTAAACACATGGTACAAAATGATGCAGATGATACAAAATAATGAAAATCTCCAATTCGAGTTATAAATACTTAAGAGTAGGCTTTTTATAACTCTTACAATGCCTATCCTTAAGTTTTTTATAACTCGTACTGGAGATTTTCTCCATTTGATATAATCTGTATACCCTTTGCACACCCTCTATGCACGCCACTGCCGACGAGGTGTGGGCGGATGGCATCCCTCCGCCAGACCCAAGCGGCACAAGAACGTAGTTTTTTTAAACACCCTACAAAACACCAATGTCCACCAGTGGACGTCCATTCGTTGACATGATGGTAATGATGATCATTTTTAATGCTATAATACCACATCGGCTTCTACTCTACCCACTATCCTTGTAAAATATTAATGTAATAATACATTATTGTAACGACTTCCGCGTACAGAACGGACTAAGCCCGTAACAGATCCTAGGCGTGGTCGCATTATGGAAGTGTATGGAAATTGCCGATTTATTCTAATAATCCCGGCGTAGCCTTTGGCTTGCTCGGCGTAATAACCGAACATCCTTTAGACTGCTAGTAACCTAGCGCAAACGTCTAAATATTTATGTAAATATTCCTTCCAATGGATTATCAATTACTTGGTTGGAATAGTTATTTTTTAGGAAGAAGAAGAGAACTTCAGTGGCCCTCTCACTCAAGAGGGGTCACTGAAGGTCCAGGAGGGTCATTGAACATACAGAACCCTTATTCAGCCATTAATGCATGCAGTGCATTATGACCAAAAACAGTTAAAACACGTCGCACGTCTCACTTCACTCCCGCGTAATGTTGCTAGCTCACAAACTTTTCCCATTTTCCTATTGTATGGTAAACGTTTATAAAACATTAGAGGTAAATTGCTGTCAACTGCTAAATGGAGTGAAGTAACCAACTGCCCGTTCGAGAAACACTACTAAAATGGAGTGGTTGTTGCTTCAATATTAGTCGTGTACAGGGTTTCTGTATGTTCTTAATTCTGTGTTGAGGTCAAGCCGCTTCGATACGTTTCGCGTTATAGCGCCAGTCTGTCTGGCTTCCCTTTCTCTCACGCATACGGCTGCCGTAGGCAGGCTCCTACTCTCTCACTGTAACTCACACCGTATTGTGTATGTATATATTCAAGAATTGTGACCAAGAATAAAATATATTTTGACGGAATTTAAAAATTTTGATCCAATTTTTCAGTTCATTACGGGTTTCCCAACTTTAACAATTATAAGCTCAGTCTCGAGGAGTAATAAAAATCCTTTGAAAGATAAACCTTACAATATTTTGCCGTCCCAACAATCCAACCTTAGATTTCGTCATCTGTAGTCAAACCTACGACCAACGAGTTAGTTAAGTCCTGGTCAAATCTGGTTCAGTAACTTGATGGGCCTAATTAGATAACCACATAAATCTCTTTAGTTCCGGATGGAGTTAAAAGATGGCCTGAAATTCTGGCTTTTGAGAGAGAGCTGTAGAAAATGTTGAACTTGGTCATGAATTTACTGTTACTTAACACACTGAATTAGAATCTTCTGGAGAAAGACCGCAAAAACACCAACGGAAAAACAATAGGTCGTTTAGTAAATACGAGCCCTTAGTTAGGTTGGGTAAGTCACAAGCGCTAGCGTTTGGTATTCTTATTAGTATAAGATTTTCACGCTTGCAATCTCAATCGTTTTAAGTATTCAACCCTGTTAGAGTGAAAAGGACCAAATTTTTTTTGTTTAGTTTAGTTTGAATTTGTCTATACATCTTCGAGATGGTGTAAACATGATTCCCTAAAATGATTCTAAATAGAAACAGAACTTTGTGAGATGATAACTCCAGATCAGACTAGATTATTTAAATGTTTAAAGTAATTTAAAACTTTAACGCTTCTAAGTTAGAAAAAAAATAAGTTTTAAATAAATTAACTGTATACCGGTCAACCTACATTCACTTCTGCTACTTATGCACCTCCTGCAAAGCTAGCATAAGCGGGAGATAATTATCTCCCCAGGGAAAGGATAAAACTTAATCTTCTCCCACAGTTTCATCTACTCTCAGAGCACTGGCGCAAAAGTGGAAATAATATCCAAATATGTGTAATAATAAACGGGGGTCAACTTCTCCTAGTCCATGTTCCCGTACTTTAGCAGGTGGACACGTTAATTATATCCCCTGTCAGGAGATATAATCGGGGGATATAATGTTTTTCTCCTGCCCTGCAGGAGCTCTTTCAGCAATGGGTGAATTCTGAGCCCACAAAACCGCGAAGCCTACAACTTGGACCAAGAAACACAGTATATGCACCATTTATGTGATACTACCCAACAATGAGCTGTTCAATTTGCAATTCTATACTTTCAAAATTTAGACTTTACAACTTTCTAGACCATTTAACAACTATTAACACACTCCACTAAGTGTGCGTTTAGGCTCATAAACAATAGTGAACAATTAACTATTAAATGCTTAGTTTATCGCCATTTCAAGTTGTTAAATACTTGTATAAGTAATCCGACTCTTTTGTTTGTCAGGCTAAGGCACCACACAGACGTAACAACTTATTTATTTATTATGACGTAGCAACTTATTTATTATTAAGTGTGCGTTTAGGCTCATAAACAATAGTGAACAATTAACTATTAAATGCTTAGTTTATCGCCAGTTCAAGTTTTTAAATACTTGTATAAGTAATCCGACTCTTTTGTTTGAAAAGCTAAGGTACCACACAGACGTAGCAACTTATTTATTTAGTTATTAATTATGACGTAGCAACTTATTTATTTATTTATTATTAAGTGTCCGTTTAGGCTCAAAAACGATAGTGAACCATTAACTATTAACCAAAAATTACCACACAGACGTAGCAACTTAACGCGTCTATTAAAATTTTACGTCTTTTCACAATAAATGTTAGTCACAGCAAGGAACCTATCTCTTATACGTTGGACACTGCAATAACGATTTCTTCGATTTCTTTAAAAGCTTGAGATGGTTACCCATGTAGAAATTGTACCTACAGTAATATTTACTTATTAGTAACACCTTTATTATATTTACTATGGCATTGGCTATTACAAACACTTCACATTATATTCTTATATGAAATTGACAGTTGTAATTAAAAGCGGTTAAAGTCTTTCTTAAGATTAAGAATAACTTGAGTCTCAAATGGAAGAATGCCAATAACATAAAAATTACGAAATACATAATTTTGTATATTATAATAGCCTGAAAAGATTACAATTCGATCCTAAAAATAAACAAAAATCTTTTATGTACTACAACAGTAAAAAACTAAAGTGACATAAAGGTACATTTTTGTCACACAAAATGTTGTTCCTTTTTTTTATTGTTATAATTGACGGACGCAGAACCAGATGGCCCACCTGATGTTAAGTGGAAAACCATCGCCTATGAACTAAGCAACACTTCGCAGGGAGTGCAAGGAACACGTCCTGAGACCTGCCGCCCAAATTCCTGAGGCGTAGGTGTTAAGCCTCATGTGCCAGTAATTACACTAGCAATAACGCCCTTCAGACCGGAACACAGCATTGCAACAATGCTGCTTAGCGGCAGAAATAAACATGGCGATAGTACTTCCCCGGACGAGCTCTTTCACAATAAGCTTTACTACTACATTGTTATACTATTTATATACTATCAGTCACTCAGTCTTGCACTATAGCAGTATTATCGAATTTGGGTTTCATGATACACATTACCTTATGTTTGCCTTATTTTGTACTATTTTTAATTTGCTGTGTAACTGTTAATTGAAATAAACTTATTATTATTATACTATTATTGTCTCTAGTTTAACTTGATCCTCCTCAAATTGTTGTCTGGCAACGGACTCTATGGAATAAATAATAAATAAATAATAAATATACTACGACCAATACACACATCGCCATCTAGCCCCAAAGTAAGCGTAGCTTGTGTTATGGGTACTAAGGTGACTGATGAATATTTTTATGAATAACATACATAAATACTTATAATATACATATAAACACCCAGACACTGAAAAACATTCAAGTTCATCACACAAACATTTTCCGGTTGTGGGAATCGAACCCACGGCCTTGGACTCAGAAAGCAGGGTCGCTGCCAACTGCGCCAATCGGCCGTCGATGGAACCCGGTCCAATTGCTGTAATCGTTTAATAACGGTTGCAGTAAAAAAGACGTCGTCTTCGAATCGCCTTAGACAAAGTGTACGCGTAAATTCACAATACCAACTTATTCCTCAAAACAGTTTATTGACTATTACATTTTACAGCACATTGTTATGTGACACTGTGCTGTAAATGTTTGTGACATTACACTTTTAAATGGCGTGGTATTGAATTGTTAAGCTTGTTATTTTTTTCTTAATATTATAAGACTGACAAAAGCGAAATCAAATTAAAAAAACAAAAGTTAATAGATTGATCTTAGATTTGGTAGTCCTAAAATATATTTTGGCGGCAAACAATTCTCCCATTCTCAAAATTAAAAATTCATTTATTTCATGTAGGCCTAATATAAGCACTTTTGAAGTTTTAAAACGTCAAGACTATATATGTATGTATTTGTATTGACTCTACTACCGGTTCGGAAGGCAGATTCCACCGAGATGAGCCCGCAACAAACTCATTTTACAGTTCACAATCTTTAACATTTTCTATCTTGTGAGAGATGAGAGCGCAGCCTGCTTCCAACTTTCCAAGCAGCCTTGTCGTTAAGATATTATAAAATAGTCACCTGGGTTTAACCTCGGTGCTCTGAGGTTTAAACAAGATAACGGTCTACTTCTATGATACGTTGCTGTTATGTCCGGTTTTTTTTCTTCATTTCATATCATCTGCATAACCTCTATGCACGCCAGTGCGAACACGCCCTTCCTCATCCTTAAAATACCGCCCTGTTGAACCTCATCATCGAAGCTTATAACATTCCACTTCTCTGGACTTATGGCCTCTCCCGGGAGGTTTTGGCCGTAATCACCACGCTGGATAGACGGATTAGTGACTGCAGTAGATGTAATAGATACTCAGAGTACGCTGCTGCCCTCTCTGCATTATATTCCCTTAGTCACCACGTACAATACCCGCGGAAAGGGGAGGGGTAGTGACAACTGTATTCTGGTCTGACGTCATCATACGTACGCCACATTTCCATCAACCTGTGTGCCTTTCTTTACAACGGCAACCACCCTTTAGACTGGAACAAAGGGATGCTGCTCGGCATCAGAAATAAGGATGGCTGTATCTATAAGCCGGACAAGCTCTTCTACTGCTATCAATTAAGATAAACAATAAACTCAAAATCTCATTTTAAAAATGCATACCCATACCTACTAATGGTACAAAATATAACAAAAATTGCACCAATTCGATGGTACAAATCGATAAAATATACCATACAAATGCTATGTAACATTGCAAGTAATTTGGCAGGTTGATCGATGCAATCGATACAACTCGATTATTGCATCACAGTAATCGGTTACCAGCGCGGTTGCCTTTGTTTTATTTGCAACCGTATACTTGTGTTTTTAGGCTAACATGATTTTATCTTCTTTTTATTGCGTCAGCTTGGCCAAGTGGTTTGCATGCAATCGATGCCAAGTATTTTTATTGTAATTCATATTATTTTCTAACTGTTTAAATGTTATTTTGAATTATTACTTTGTCTTACGACTTCGTCTGACCCTCAATCCACGTAATATGGGGTGGACAAAAGATGTCTTCTTGAAACTTGACGCCAGATTTGTTGTTTTGGGTTTCGACTCCTTGAAATGTTTTTGTTCATGGATTACCATTTAAAGGGGGTAAGTTTGTCTCTGTCAGCATCCGCATCATGCTTTATCCCCTCGGAGAAGTTCCTCTTCACATCAAATCTATTGTTATTAGAAGATCTCCGCCATATGGGCTATGTAATTTGTTAAAATTCTTTTTAAATTATTGATGATATTCTGGTTCTACGGCGTTTAGCGCCTGTACAAGGGAGCACCATATTATGATTACCCACCGTTTCTTCATTAAACTAAACACAGTACAGTTTGTATTAATGTTTTTACAATGTACCCAAACAATCTTTTCGTTTTTTTAGAAGCATGAAGTATCTTAGTATAGTAGTACTTATAATGAAGTATAAGTATTATATAGTATATTGCGATATCGCTATCTGTTTAGTTCGTGTATTGCTCTGTAAATTATTTTCTCTTATATTAATCTCCAGTAATATTCATTAACCTTTCAAATTCGGATCATATTTGACAGACTTATGGATTACAGTTGACTAATAAATAGCTAGGTAGTGTCCCAGACAGCATTGGCAGTCTTCAATAAAGGAATATCTTGGCATTAGACGACTTTGGAAGGAGGTTAGCCTTTTCACGGAAAGATAGGATGATGTGGTAAGAAAAGAAGACGCGAGTACGTAGTAACTATCACTTTAGTGTTTGCAAGTTTGTCACATGTTTAGTTAGATTGTTACTTAACTAGTTTAAGTAGTAGTTGGGTTTTTTGTAACAGAGCTCGTCCACAGAAAAAGTACTATAGCTATGCATTTTTCTGCTGCCAATTAGTATTGCTGTTAAGGGCTTAGTGGCCGATTTTATTCCAGGCATAAGAATCTTAACACCTACGCCTCAGATGATGGACACAAGGTGACAATTATAAATAAATAATAAATAAATATACTACGACAATACACACATCGCCATCTAGCCCCAAAGTAAGCGTAGCTTGTGTTATGGGTACTGAGATAGCTGATGAATATTTTTTTATGAATATAATACACATAAATACTTATAATACACAGATAAACACCCAGACACTGAAAAACATTCATGTTCAGCACACAAACATTCTCCAGTTGTGGGAATCGAACCCACGGCCTTGGACTCAGAAAGCAGGGTCGCTTACCACTGCGCCACTGGGCCGTCATTTTATTGGACAATTGTAGGACGTGTTCCTTGCATGCCCTGCGGATTGTTGCTCAGTTTATAGGCTTCGGTTTTCCCCTAATCATGCATGGGTAGGAGACAACTTAACACCCAAATATGTAATATAAAACGGGATTAAACTTCTCCTATTCCTTTTTTCCGTGCTTTAGCAGGATGACACGTGAATTATATCCCTTGTCAGTGGATATAATCGGGGGATATATTTTTTATAATCTGCTTAGGACGTAAATATTACTATAAAAACTGAGCAAATTACTGAAGTGTTTACGAAAATTGTCAGATTGTGGTTAGATAATAGAATGTTTAAATGTTGAATGTTGGAAAGTTTTAGTAGCTCGCAAGTTCCACATAACTCTCATTAGAACCAAAGCACGCTTATTTAGTCATGTAATCACTAAACAATCACCGTATTAATCGTGCATGCTGAATTATTTAAACATATCGGCATTCCACTGGGAAGCGACGCGATAGAAAGTGTTTGTGCATGCAATCTGAATTGCACGATCCTTGCTAGGAGTTGAGTGCATGAATATTGAAAGCCAGTGTTTACGATCGTTAAGTAAGCATGCGTAATCATTTTGTATGCTTAAGTTATATAACTTTTCTATACTACCGTGGTCGGCGGGGCGTGCGCTGGTGTGGGATGCGACATGCGTTGATACGTTGGCAGTTCCTCACTTACCGAGTACGTCCCAAAAAGCAGGTGTAGCTGTCGAATCTTAAATGCTTAAGCGCCGTAAATACGCCGCTCTTTATGACTACGTTTTTGCGGCGCTTGCGTTTTAGATTCTAGGCCCGTGGACACGAAATTTTTTATTAATATTGTGTCCCAAAAATTGGTCTTGATGTTTGGTGATCCGAGAGCTCGGCGCTTACTTAGCCCGACGGCTAAGTTTAGCAATAGGTAGGTAGGTATACAGGGACAATAGCGACAGTATTTTCGCTACCATATCCATAAGTGAACAGTAGGCTTATATTTTATGTAAATATTAATGTTAGTTTGTACTTATTATTACTTTTGTCAAATTATTATTCATAGTTGTATTATATATAAGTCAAAAGTCAAAGTCAAATATTTCTTTATTCAAATAGGCACAAATATGGCACTTTTGATGCGCATACTTACTACATGTAAAATATGACATAGGAGTGAGTTGAAGGCGATAATTAAATTCGTCAACTTAAAACTAAAGCTACGAGGGTTCCAAACGCGCCCTCATCTAAGAAGAAGCCCACAACAGATTTATTGCTGTTCTTATTGATGTTATTTTTTTGTTATCACCATCTCACATTGTCATTCAAAAACTATTAAAGAAGCAACCTGGTTAGAGCAATAATTTACACCCAATCATTTTAATCGTTGACGTAGTCCTTAATACTATAATAGGACTATAAGCTTACGTTTAATACAAACTTTGAACTTTTTCAACTATAATAAATAAATATGAAAACCTGGATAGCAGCTTCATTTTTGTGCCTTTTGGAGTAGAGACTTTGGGACCGTGGGGTCCGGAGGCAAGAGCCCTTTTCAAAGAATTATCGAAAAGGGTTATCGAGTCTACCGGTGATCCTAGAGCGGGCAGTTACCTTGGCCAACGAATTAGTTTGGCCATCCAAAGGGGCAATGCTGCCAGCATCTTAGGTTTCGAGGACGTTTTAGATTTTAATTAGTTTTTAAATAGTTTACTTTAGGTTATAGTTGTGTATTAATAAAAATTATATTTTAGAGTTAAAAGAAATACAAAAAAAAAATTAAAAAATTAAAAAATAGTTATACATCTTGAGAGTGATGAGATTTTCAGAGTAGTATGCCATGGTACGAGTCTCCTCTCTTATAAGACAATTAAAGCTTAGAGACACCACGGAGTTTTTATATGGTGGGCTTTATAAACTGCCGGTACCATGCGACTTCGTCCGCGTTATACTTTTGAATGGTAAATTATTCGCATAAAAATTTTCCTATGATGTTCTAAACAACATACCCTGAGCCACCGCGTCGCATCCCCCTCTCGCATTATTGCTCTATATTACTAAGCGTGCGTATATTTTTTTATATTTGCTAAGCCTTTTTTGTGCTCAGTAAAATGCAAAATCCATCCTAATCCATCCATTTATAAATGCAAAGGTGTGCATGTTTGTTTATTTTTTTTATTCTTCCGGCACGGTTTAGCTAAACAACCAATCAGCTCGACTTTTGTCAGAAAAGTTTCCTAAATGAAGGAGAGTAGCATAGGCTACTTTTTATTACAAGAAAACATACGGTTCGCACGGGGTTTGCAAAAATTCCGTATTAAAAACTCGGGTAACAATCGGCAACTCGGCAATCACACCTCTCATGCCATATCGTAAATACGTGTTTTTGATGTGGTAGAAAAGCTTTAAGACTATCCAATGGATGTCCTACTTAAGGGACGGGACGGGGTTATGAGGGACTCCCTCCCCTAAAGGGGGTACACTTGAGCTAAAAACCACTGCGGCATGTCCCGCTTGTTGGCTTTGTTAACGGTAAATACACTCTCGCGTAACTTATGACTAATTCTGATGAAAACAAACGCAAATTCACAATGAAGTAATAAAAACTTTCCCATTATTATCAAGTCCTTACTGTCAGTCAAGTTTCTTGTGTTAACCACTCGGCCTCAATCGATTAAATTAATAGAGAGTCGAATTGATCAACGATTACTACAAACAATTTTAGGGTTGTCAAAAAAGTTTACATAGTTAAGTTTACATAAATAGCACGTTAGAAAAATATGTGCTGTGCAAGTCTACGATCCTCTATGACATTGAAATGCAGTTTGTAACGTCAAATTTAATAACTCTTTATGTAACAAGAACTGTCGCATTTCACATGTTTAAGTAAAATGAAAAGCAGCATTATACCATGATATACAAATTCATCTTTCACTCTCTTTTTGATTTTTCGCTGAAACACTAGGTCATCATATTTCATTCCTTTTTTCACCGGGCGTTAAGTGACGATGTGGACTTTTACCTTATCTTCGATCTAAGATCCTGTCGAGATGTCTGAAAATACTCGTCTATAAGACCTTGCTCCGGCCACTACTTACATACGGCGCAGAGTTTTGGGTCTTAAGCAAGAAAGAATAAACAGTCTGCTCATTTTCGAACGAAAGGTCTTGCGACGAGTGTTTAGTGCTATGCAGGATAATGGTTTTTGGCGCATTCGGAATAATCACGAACTATACGATCTTTTTAAAGAACCAAATGTCTTCAAGACTAATAAACTGTTAAGAATGCAACGGGCAGGGCATGTGCATTGCATGGACGGCACGAGAGCCCCAAAGAGGTTGATGGAGGGCACTTTGGAGTGGCGTAGAGGCCGAGGACGACCTAGAGGTCTGTGGAGTGATGGAGTTGAGAGGGATATGATGGTTCTGGGAGTTCGGAGCTGGAAAGAAGCAGCATCTGACCGCCTAAAATGGAGAAATATGCTTGACCAAGCCAAGCCTGGGTGGGCCCAGCGCTGTAGAGCTTTGATGATAATGATGATGATGTTAAGTGACGATGGAGTCTAAGATGGTAGCGGGCTAACATGTGAGGGGTATAGCAGTTTTAATAAACCCATATTCCGAAAAGATCTCGCCAGAAAATCTCCAGGCGGCACGTCTCTGTCGATAGGGAAAAAGCCTCGATCAAAACCCACTAGACGTGTTTTTAAGTATAAGTTCGTTACTATACAAATGACTACAGAGGCATTACATTATGCAGAGAGTAGGTATATTTTCGCACAATGCAAAATTATAATATTAATTAACACAGTTATGAGAAAAAAGTAGAATTTGAAAATAGGTACAAAAACAAAAATCCTTGCTATAGACAAAGGTGAAAAGAGCCATGACTTTTAAGCTTTTTCGAAAGTGGGAAGTGATAACCCTACAACACTAGGAATAGTGCGTACAATTTGCAGTGATCATAATTTATTATTTATATCAATTATTATCGATATCGACATTTAAAGGTTGTTTCTTATAATTACTTTTCAATCAACAAGTACCTCGTACTGACAATAAGATCGTGATAAATTCGTCAACAAATAATTCCTTAATACTCACGGACATTTTAGCACGCAATAAGGCATAACACAGGTAAGTATCAAAAAAATTAAAAACACGATTGCCGTACACTGCACAAATTTTCGAAAAAAAAAATGAAAGGGAACCTCTTTTTATATCAGTAGTATTTATTTCCTTTAACGCACTTGTTTTTATTCTCTTTTCAAAACATACTTTATAGTGTGGTAAAATGATTTTTTTAAAAAGACATTTTCAAAAAATGGGAGAGAAGAGTTAAGGGACACAGTATGTAAGCGAAGCTCACAAGCATAGATACCCATAAGAAGAAAATACGTGAGTGGAGTAGAGAAGAACATAGAAGAGATGAATGGAGTATGTGATAGAAGGGCATGAGTGAGTGAAAGAAGAAAAGTAGTTCAGTATTAATATTGCATGGAATAAAAGAAAGAAGTAGAACAAAAAGGTTGCTATAAATGTTCGGTTTGATTAAATAAATCACTTAAAATTATAACAATAATTATTATCACCTCATTTAATCTCAAAGCAGCAATTATTACTAATAATAACAGAACAAGAGCGTGCGAACCGGCAATCATTAACAACAAAGCCTCCAAAGTGGAATAGCTGCAAAAACAATATCTGCAATCGAATTCCGATCAAAACGGTGGATTGTATGGACTAGAGCTATAGGTCAATATCGCTACCTAACCACAAATTACTTACTCAAGGTTATCGCGGAAAAAGGTCAATTGTACTATATTTTCTGCGTACTTAGCTTTAGGTAGTGTTACCAAATTTTAAACAATGTTTCGGACAGTCTAAGGAACCTCGTACTCAACGCCTTGACAACCTTGGTAGCAAACCATTGTCTTGTGAGCTACGACCAGCGGGGTAAAGCGAGAGAGGTTTTTGCTTTATTAGACATGTCCACTCAACACATTATTTTTTTATATATTAATAATTAATAATTAACGAACAAAGCAGATGGCCTATGAAAAGAGCAACACTTTGCAGTGCATGCAAAGAACACGTGCTATAAACTACCGCCCTGTGTAATCAACCAAAAATGTAGGTGTTAAGCCATGTACCTGTTATTCAGTACACACAACCACACCGTTCAGATCAAAACACAGCAATGGCAGAGCTAAGTTGCAGAAGGCTAGCTACTATATATTTCTACTCAATACTGCTGAATACTGAATCTAATTAAAAAAATCAAACATCCATCCTCCTATTTATTTATACAGCAGAGTTAGTTTAAAAGTCGATGAATAACGAAGCTTACGTGGCAATCCAGTTGGCTTCGAAATTTATTGAGTTCCCAACAGCTACTTCTTCTAGAACTTGAAGATTTATCTAAAATTATTAATAAGCCATCTAAATACTAATCACTAGTGTATCCCTAAGATTATTGAACTAAATATTTTTATTTATATTATTTTTGCATATTTAATTAGTTTAAGTTTATTTTCCAAAATTTCGGCGATTCATCATTGTCTTGCATTTTATTTGTTTTCGTTTATGTTATTTTCGTATGTCATTCTTATCTACAGACTACACATTACTCTAACTCGAAACACATATTTTTTACTGAGAATCAAATAAACAACAGTTATTAGCACTATTGAAATTTGACAAGAGTACAACTTCCTGTCTTTATAAAATTCATGTTGGAACAAGTTGTGCTTAAAACTATCGTTATAAACCCCATCAAACGATTGCCATTCTTAATTTAGTTTCTAAACGCTACCGTGTCCCATTTTCAAATATATATTTAATGGTCATCCTAATGAAACTACAATATAATCATTCCTTTATTGCAGGCCCATCGACCTACAAACCACCGCGCAAGTGGAATCAAGATCGAAAGTATAACTGATTAAATTCCACCAGTAGGGTGACAAGATCATACCCACCAGGAGTTAGAAAGCATTTCATTGAAACGCAGTAACTCGACTACGAAATCGTGACACAGTAATCCGCAAACTGTGATTTGACTGACACTCTTCGACTAATAAACGACCTGTGTATACATACTAAAAAAATCAACTGATCTAAAAAAAAGTTTAAATAGCAACAATATCGTTGCAATATTACCAAAAAGCCTAGATTCCACCAAAAACAAACAAACAAAATATACAACAGACTGAAACTATGATTGCAATACAAGTAATAGTCAAGAAATTTCGTAATACCAGGAATGTATGTTTGTGAAGATGTGTTTACAAGTTACGTAGAGTAGAGAAACCAAGATGGCGAATAAAGTTAAGAACAATCATTATGTTGCGACGCATCGGTCGGGGGTGGATTCGCCTTCTTCAGGGGGATACTTGCACAGATCTTCGAGGGATGAGAACGACAGTCACAGAGCACCCTCCGAGAGGACGCTGTCGGAATATACGGTGAGTATATTTATACATTTCATACATTATTTATTTTTTTACTATCATCTTTACTCATAAATATTTTTATCTAACCTTGAAATTTATTTCTCGTTGTTTTGTTTTGTTGAAAGAAGAAAATAAGAAAAAAAATATAGATTCACAGGTCAATAAAATACTACTTGTATTAAAAAAAATTTAACACCTTATTAATAAACGTATACATAAGCAGTATTTTCACACTACAAATTACACACACACGTTAGCATTAGTTGCGATGGGATGTGTAGAGGTGACATGTTACACCAGTCGCCAACTTAAATACTTTCGTGGTCCGAGATAATACTAGAAAATAAAGTTTGCAGTTTGCCAAAAAGCGTGTGCGTGTAACCTTTGCGATTGAAGTAAAACTATTATTATTTACTGATGAAAGAGTAAAATGTTCCTGTGACTCCGCAATTTTATTTAATATTCACTATTTCATTTTATATTCTATTTAAAATTAATTAATATCACTCTCACATTTTATAAATATTTTTAATTTGTTAAATAGAATAATTGAGAATAGAAAATTGAAGGTAGGATCAGCACATGTCAATATATAGTTGTCTATGAATATTATAGAACGTCGCAATCGCCAGAAAAATTATTAATAATTCAATAAATTAAAAATTTATTAATAAATTAAGAATATTTAGAGATTTTCAAAAAACTTTGCAATATAAACTATTTGTTTTAAAACTGAATGTTGAATTTTTATTCACTTTGCTATTCACAATTGATCCGTTTGAAAATATTGTAAATAATAAGCAGGCGTATAAATCAAGAAGCGTAGAGTAAACGACATATACTACCGATTTTAAATAGCGGAAACTACACAGACGTCGGAACTCGGACGTAAGCGTTACTTCCGTCAGAAAAAAATCTGAGTTACCTACTCCATAGTCGCGCCTAAAGAAGTTTTACTTCAAAAATAATAATTTAATAACAAGCTAGTGGTTACAGCTTCGGCTAGAATATCAATTGCTTCAACGGTGAAGGAAAACATCGTGAAGAAACCTGTATGCCTGTAAGTTCTCCATAATGTTCTCAAAGGCGCGTGGAGTCTACCAATCCGCTGCCCAGTAAACCCTTCTTATTGTGGAAAGTTATCCGTGGCCTGTAGTGGGCCGGTAACGGGTTGATACGATGATGAAGACGTATGTATAGTACGCATAGCTCGAATTCATAGAAACATAAAAACAGATCTACATTAGTCTTATTTACGTCCAGTAACAGTGACGCAAGACTATTTCCTTCGCATAAATCAGCGAGCATCCGCAATACATAATATTATTATCAATACAGCCATCCTGTCCGTATGTATGTTTGTAATGTTTACCCAACACGGAACTATACAGGAAAGGTAAATAATTGGCGGTACGATTTTTCTTGGCAAGGTGATTTACTGAGCCGACGGGGTGGGTAACATAGAATTCATTAAAATAAAAAACTTTTTGTTTCACAACTTTTTACTGAGATCAATACGTTTAAAGTCCTCAGTGACACCGGTACTATCAACTGTGTTCACGGATTACTATCCGTTGATAGCCTTTAACAGTCCACTGCTAGACTCTAGCGTGGAAAACGCAAACTCTCCGTTGGGAGAGGCCAACGGAGAGTTTGCCCGTATCACGCTAGGCAGACGAGTTGGTGGTCACAGCAGATGGTAGTTATAGCACAGACAACCGAAAGAAGATTATGGTCTAGGATGATATTAAAATAATAATTGACAGGCACGTTACCCGTCATTGTTTTTTCCATAGATAAAAACTAGCTTATGTGCTTTATAGTACCAATTACCATAGGTAATCTATATCTGAGCTAAATTTCTCCCGTAATTCTTAAATTTTTGCCGTTCTGGCGTAAATGACTACCAAACTTCCATCAACACTTTCGAATTTATAATATTAGTAAAGTTTAATGAAAAAACATTCCTAGCTGTTTCATTTTTGTGACTTGGCCGCGGGAACCGGGGGCTCGAGCACTGTTTAATGAATTGTCAAAAGGGGTTACCCTCGGCAGTTAACTTGACCAAAGAATTAGTTTGGCCATTCAAAGAAGCAATGCTGCGAGCATCTTAGACACTAAGCGGTGGTTTCGAAGACGTTTTAGATTTATTTTATTTTTATTTTGGTACAAAGGTAACTTTTTTTAAACATTTTGAAATGCAAACAAAAATGTCGGAACCAACATATATGAACCTGCGACTCTCTAGCAATCGGGCCCTGATTGCTTTACGACTAAGATAAGGCTATTTAAAAATATATATATAAATTTGGTATTTCCTCCAAGTGTAGGTTAAAACATTTTATAAAAATTAGGTTAATTTTTTTGTTTATGATTATCTGAGACAGAACTGTACAGACGTGGACGGACAAAATCAAGCGAGTCGCAGGGAGCCGCTGTAATCAAGCGGCAGAGCGCCTTTGACACATGTCCAGCAGGTGACTTCTGTTGGATTACCTGATGACGATGAGTACAGATGAATTATATCTGTTGAAATCCCAAAACATAGCCGCGACTCTTTCTGTAAATATAAACGAAGCCGCGCAACGTAGCTTGTGGAAATATCGTAAACGTCGCAGCGAAACTAACATGCAGTGATTTATTTCGGCCACACATCAGGCGCGGTATCGATTAAAATGGCACAGAAATACATTCGGTATGCCGTTACCGTAACCATATAGCACGTTTGTCGATTAATCGCCACTGTTCAATATAACTCAACTAGTCTGAGATGAAAACGGGGAGCGATAACACTGAAAAGTTAATTCCTCAACCTATTATTGCAACGCTACTGCACTAAAAGTTATTTCACCAAATTATACCCCCTGGCAAGGGATAAAATTAACTTGTCCACCTGCATCAGGTAAACCAACAGAAGTCAAGTAGGTGAACTCCCGATGTTTGAAGAGTTGATAAAACTGCAGCAGAGTTAGCACAGGCAGGAGATAAAAATGTTATCCGCCGATTACGTCCCCTGGCAAGGGATAAAATTAACGTGTTCTGCCAAAGCAGGGAATAGGAGAAGTTTACACCCGTTTATTACTACTCGTATACTTATTATTTTAATATTATTTCCACTTGAAAACCAATGCTCTGAGAGTTTATAAAACTGCGTGAAAAAATATTTTTTTCCCCGGGGAGAAAAATATCTACGGCCACTGCTACGGGCTACTCGCTTGTCAGAGAAAAGCTTACTGCAACTTCCGTTGATTAGCGATATCAAACTAGTACTTAAAATGCAGACGTAGCTGTCGCGGACTATATTTTGGAACATTTAAAGAAGAACAATTCCATTGTACATTTTTTGGCGTAACATTAACTTAAGCTCTCATAAAAAAAATTTTTCCTATGTTCTCTACAATTTTCATTGATGGTTCGCTGCTTTTCTAACTGTCCTTGATAAATTATCCAACGAACATTATACAGTACCTCACAATATTCATAATATAATATAATATTGCACAAATTACTCAAAGAATCAAAATTGTAAAGAGGATTGAACTAAAAACAGTAATGAATCTACTTGAAATGGTTATTTAAATAAAGCGAAGTGAAGTTAGCTTAGTAGGTAAGGCTTCGGCTTCCGCAGACGCACCGCTAACTTTCCGGTGTTTGCGTTTTAAGTCCACTGCTGGGCATAGGTCTTTTTTCGGGACTTCAATTACCACGGTCTTGTTTCGCTTGGGACCAGCGGCACCCTGCGACTTGCTTGATGTCATCCGTCCACCTCATTGGGGGTCTACCGATGATGCGTTTATCAGCGTCTTGGGACCCCAACTCCTATCGGTTCTCCGAGCTATGTTTACCCATTTCCTCTTTAGCCGATTTTTGCAATAAATCGCTCGTATGCTACAAAATAGGCCACAACCAAAATTTTCAGGCCAGTTTAAATTCGTATTATTGAATGTTCGGAACTTGCATCGCTATAATGAATCATAACAACTTTTATTGCAAATCAATCGCTTGTAAGTGTTCCAATGCATACGCTATTTGTGAGCAGCATGTGACGAGCTAAATACGTTCGTGAAGTTCCAAAACAATGAGTGTTCCATTTAATACTTTAATAGCTTTTGCACCAGGGTTGCCAACCGTACACTTAAATAGAATATTTTACTCTGTATCATGAAGGTGCACGTTATTTTATTTGGTTTTACTTTTTATTGGATAACCAACAGCTGTAAGTAAGTACAGTACGATTTATAAATTATACTGTACTTACTTACAGTGTATCGCCTATAATGATATCGCAAATTCATCTGATGTCTTCAATCATAGGTACCCAACTCTCTATAGAAAAAATATTAAAATAAAAACTTAAAAGACAGTATACTTATATGTAAAATAAAGTTTGAGTATGTAAGTCGTTTTAACTTCAGATAAATGAAAAAAAAATAAAAATAGGTTCCTATTAATACTAGCTTTTGGACTAGGGTTGCCAATCATACTATAAAATGTTATTTTACCTTTTTATGAAAGTGTATATAGAAAACGTATATACGGTAGAGTATAGCGTAGGAGTATCAGCGTACTTGTAAGATTTATAAGTATGTTTTAGTATATATTAGTTTATTATTTTTTATATTTTTCTATCATTTATTATTTTTTTTTTTTTTTATTATTAACAATGCTTAAAAATTAATTAAAAAACACTATTAAAAAAAAAAAAAAAAAAAAAACTTCCACCCTTCGCTTGCGGGGCTTTTGAATGCCCAAGCATCCGGTGGTCAGGACTCCAGAGTGAGGAACCTCCTCACAATACGCGCCGTTTCAAGGATTATATATAGGATTTATTATTTTTAAACAAGCTTAAATATTATTAAATATTTTAATGTAAAATATTATATTCAGAACGAGTGTGTTTTTCGTTCTCTCGATTATATTACATATTATGTAACATTATTTTTCAGTTTCCATTTCCAACTAAAACTAAATGCGTAATGTATTATATCTTAATCTCTCGCCGACTTAATCCTATCACATTTATGTGTTTGTTACTTTATTGTGACACATTTTCGTTTCATTGAGTTTCAAATCATGATTCTAAAGGAGATTCACTACGAAAATAGGTCCATTATTAATGTATGCCTCTTACTAATTATTTCTTTGTTATTCATTGTAGACGATAGACGAACGGACGCGGTCCCCTTCCGGCGGCGGTGAACGCAGGAATGGTCGCCGACATCACAGCAATGGGTCGCCACGTGACTCCGGCTCGGAGGTCTACGTCACTAGCGCCGCATACCGGCCACCCTCTGAAATAAGGTGAGCTTTATTTTTGATTTGAAACATCTATAGCGCGGCTTGGCAAAATCGATCCATATGCCGTCACGAAAAACGGCATGACGCTCTCTCATGCCGTCATGTCACCTTACTAGGCTCCCTTGAATAAATGCGCGCATATACTACAATAGACTAATACCGAAACCGGATATTCTATACCTTTTTTGGTAAAACTTAAGAGATTTCTTCCAGGAGCCTCACTACACTCACAGTTTAGTGGTCCAGCAGAATCCGGTTGGAATACCTAATTTCAGACAATATAAGCAATCGAGTCGAATACATTACCGTGTGTACTATGTTGATGTAGCAATAAACCGCCGCGTGTGGATGAGTCATACACCGTTGCGCCAATTGCACCATGCTCTATGGGTAATTTGCCATCAATCTCGCCGTTTAATGTGATGGTTTTGTTTTATGCGGAGTTGTGTAGACGCGCGGTATCAACGCGGCGTTTTTTTTTTTACGACATGAGTATCGACTTCAATAAATAATCACATAGATCCAATGGCGTAAACTTCGTGCATGCACAAAACCACTGCCTACTCTATTTTTTATACCACTCATGCTATAAAAAAATAGCAGAAGTATTTTTTCGTTTTATGCCATAATAGGCCTTTAATTTATGGTATAAAGCATACCCATAAATTAATCAAAAACTCTGAGCACGGCATTGCCTAGATGGTCAAAAATCTAACAGACAAAAGAATCCGATTTTGGTTCTTCTTACTGTAAGTATAGATATACATACTTCATCATCAGCCTATTAATGTCAATTGCTAGGCCCTGGCCTTCTCTCTCATAGGATGGAAGGAACGTTTAGATATTTATTAAAAATTGTAAATATAAATATGTAAAAATTCTTACCATAAAAGAGATATTCCGTCACGTCCGTGGATTTTTCAGCGCACATTTTGATGACGGCCGTTATGAAAGTAATCGTATGCTGAGGTTATTATTGGGTTCACGTTTTGGCAGACAAATAAAGGATAAACGGTACAGATTTTCACAATCCTGATCCTTTTCACGCTGATTTGAATCTTTTCCTTCACGAAATAAAAATACAGTATCTGTACCACAAAACCAAACTCAATAAGTACGTAACTAAGGTACAATTTTTCTTCTATATACAACTAGCTGACACGTGCCGCACCTCGTTAGGTGGTAATCATTTTTATTTGTCATGCCATTATTTTTTACTTGGTACTGAATGCTTTGACTTATTTACTAACTGCCAAAGGGAGGGCAAATTTTTATATATGGACAAAAGCAGCGTATAAAACGCCAGTCTGTGTCGTGTGTAACATTTGATGAAATCATCTCCATTGACCGTCACGTTACGTGATCCGTTGCTCGGAATTAAGGCGAATCTTGTGAGATAAGCTGCTCTAACTGGATGTAGCGGTGCCTTTGTGGGAAGCACCGATGATTTAAGATATTATTGAACATACGCTTTTAAGGTAAAGGTAAATCTATTAGAGTCAGCTTTTAAGGTCATCATTTTATGTTCATTGTTTTCAGATACACCTATAGCCTACTAGTTAGTTCTCCTCGGGTATCTAGGATTATCTACCTATAAACTTCTAAGTTATAGGTAAATCTATTAGAATCAGCTTTTAAGGTCATCATTTTATGTATATTGTTTTTAGATATACCTGAAGCCTACTTGTTTGTTCTTCTAGATTATCTTATATTATAGTAACTTATAAGTTACAGATAAATTTCTTAGAGTCAGCTTTAAGGTAATGTTTTTTGTATACTGTTTTAAGATATGGGTATTAAGGTTCTTATAGCCTACTAGGTTATCTAAGATTTTATACAATTAGTAACTTATAATATTAAATAGTTATAACTTCTAGTTATGTTTTAACATAATTTTCCTAACTTGCAATGGTGGTTTTATAAAATTTAAAATTGACAACCCTACCTTATTGTAATTACTAGAATTCACGTTTACACGTGTATGTGTGCGCGTATGAACGCATGCGTTCGTTAATGTCCTAAGTTTAATCTAGGATCATATCGTTTTCTCTGTGCCATAGTAATCAGTGTTTCCTGACCGCGCATTGCAATGCTGGATTTATGAAATATAAAATTGACAACCCTAACTTATTGTGAGTCTTTTCATGTTTCCGACTAAGGGCAAGTTGTTTTTTTTCCACAAGTTAGCAATCTCACCTGGTAGTAAATGATGATAGCGGTCGAAGATGGTAGCGGGCTAACGTCTTAGGAAGTCCAGTCATTCCCCTAATCGGTTTCTACGCGACATCGCACCGGAACACTAAATCGCTTAGCGGCACGTCTTTCTCGGTAGGGTGATAACGGCCAAAGCCTCCCACCAGACCAGACCAGAATAAATTCAGAAATCCCTGCCGGGAATCGAACCGGAGACCTCCTAGTTAAATTCACAGCGGTCACCGTTGCGCCAGGGAGGTCGTAACTAAGCATAATTAGCGATAAAAAAGGAATTTCGCGAGTAATTGCTATTTCAGAATGAGAACTCAGTACTTTGTAGATAGGTACTGTTGTTAGGATGGCTCAATACTCCGCCGATAAATATAAGTAATAGCTCGAAATAGCTCGAGTCTCGTTTAGTATTCTGTACCCGTAGGATGAGATTTGTATGCTCGCTATCGAAGTCGTTTTCGAGTATAGCTCTTTCTGTTTTGTTTTTCTTTTTGACAATAAAGCATTTTTTCATTTTTCATCGAAACACTGTAACACTGTAAGTAAATGGATCTAGTTATTTTTTCTCTACAGACAGGGCAACTATCGAAATGTTCATGTAATAAAAAATATAACAAAATTAAACGAAGGTGAGGTCAATTCGATTAATTTTATTATGATCTTGGTGTTGACATAGGTATTAGGTAGGTACCAACCTATTTATATTGCTTTTCAGTTTATGTTCAATAAATATTTATCAGTGACTTTTAAAAAAATCTTTATCATTTATTTTAAGGATAAACAATTTAAACTAGCTGATACGTTATAAACACGAAATATTCAGCTCCCTTTAGGTAAACTCCGCATGTAATAATCAGTTAAGCCCACCAACCCGTATTGCAGCAGCGTGGTGAGTCTGTGTTTAGCAGTGAGGCGATAAAAGGCTGATGATGATTATTGGTTCGCAATGTAACATCGAGGCTCGAATTATTTATCGCATTCGACAATTTGGCGCCTCTTGGCACTTCTCGCTTTACCAAGTATGTTTCCGTTGATATTCGAAAACGATTGCGAGCGTTCGAAACTCAAACTGAACGATAAACGCGTCTCCTCCCGCGACGTTACATAGTACCGTTCGACCCACATCCATGTAATATCGAGATTGCCAATCCACTTACGGGTCATAAATTATACACGTACAAACATTCCTCGAGACTCAAACTCCTTTATTCAAATAGGCTCATCGCAAGCGCCCATGAAACTCTGCTCGCTGCCTGCATCAGCTATTATTGAATGAATAAATGGGTGATTGAATGAATGAATGAATGAATACATTAGCCTAATCCATAGCTATAGTATTATTCGGACCTGCGTAACGTCCCCTACACAGACATTTATTTATTTATTTATTTATTTATTAGCTTTTCAAGGGAAACAAACAGTATAATTATACATAAAAGTAATGCCGTATTTTTGTATCACATAGACCAATAAAGACATACTAAATAATCAATAATTTTAAAGTACATCATAACGTACGTAAACTCTCAATCGCACTCGAGTAGGATTCCATCGTTGCGCTGCATTTGTTGGAGCTCGCAACTACCATTATTTCATTGAGAAAAAAGGTACTATTTAATACTTGTTCCTCTACTAAGAGGAAGGAGTGACACATAGTAAGATGGCCGACCCTGCTTTCTGAGTCCAAGGCCGTGGGTTCGATTCCCACAACTGGAAAATGTTTGTGTACAATAAACTATTGTTTTTCCGTGTCTGGGTATTTATCTGTAAATTATAAGTATTTATGTGTATTATATAAATAAAAATATTCATCAGCTATCTTAGTAGGTACCCATATCATATGCTACGCTAACTTTGGGGCTAGATGGCGATGTGTGCATTGTCGGAGGATCTATTTATATTAGAATATATATATAGTATGAATTCACTATGCCGTTAAACGATATGATTGCCTGAACTAGGGAGATGAAGTTGAATATGCTACGAAGTATTGAATGATAAGATGGAGGATAAATATAATATATAATGGGATCTAGTGGTTATTAATATCCTATTTTTATGCCTTGTAAGGAAAATCCGGTTTGTGCTTCACTTTACTAACACTAAAGTACTCGTTGCTTTTGACGCTCTAAAAGTCTGGAGTTATTATGGGACAACAAGGTTGAGGTCTTAGCCTCTGGATTATCATGTGCCAGTATTATTAAAGAAATTATGAAACCTTTTTTAAAGGGACCTTTGAGCTCGGATTAGAACACCTGATGAGAAAATTCAAAATCCCGCATCCCTATCGGAAAACGCAGCGTTAGTATACTTCCAAATAGGTAGACAGATGACGTTAAATAAGTCACAGGGAGACGCTGGTACCAGGTAGCAGTATTTTTATATGTATTTTGAAATCCATACAAAATACCATTTTTATTTAAATCAATTTTTTTTATTTAAAATTCATGCAATCGCTCAGCTCAGCTCTCCAATTGCTGATGCCGAAATTAATTAATTTAAATATACTAATTTCGGAGTCGGCAGCGCTCGGGCCGCGACTGCCAGAGAGTCGCAGGTTCAAATTCTGTCGGTTCCGAAAATTTTTATAAGGATTTTTAATTTATAAAATTGATATTTCCTCCAAGTGTAGGTAAAAAACACTATTAAAATACCTACGTCCTTTCCTGTGATAATGCTGACCTCATTATTCTTAGCTTTACGTGCTTCATTGAACTACTAGCTAGTACCTTCGTCACCAAGGTAAATAAAAAAGTCTTTTCTACACTAGTAAAAACGTAGTTCTAATCGAAAACTAAATTGAAGGAGAAAATAAAGGAATTGTAAAAGTAAATACAAAAAGCATTGATTTAAAAGGTGCAACTTAAAATTCCCACGACTGAGCTACATCTTTTACTTTCTTTTCGCGTCCTCGGCGTGCACCCGTGACGTTAGAGCCTTCGAGACTCCATTAAGTAATTTGGTCTTAAGGAATCGTCATCAACAGTGCCTTTTTTGTGACGGTTTTTTGACGAGATGACAGTTGTTCTTTGTAAAAAGCCGACTTCTTAGATTAAAGACCGATTTTTCAATCGTCATTTAATATACCAAGCCTTTTTATGCCTTAACATAAGGAACAAATTTAACGTGTCGTCAGTTTTTGTAGAGGTAAACTTTTTAGCTGAGTTATGTTATGTAGTGAAATGTTCATAAATCGACTCTATGCACATGTCATTCTTTAAACGTATGCGCAATGTTAAGTTGTGGTCACTTTTAGATAAGTCCATATCTATAGATCTATCGTCCATATTTTATAATTTTAGAATAAACTTTTCGTTATATTGTAGTGTATAATGTTTTTTTTTTTAATAAAATAATGCATAATGAAAATATATTTTAACATTTTTATAGTTTTTGTTAAGTTTTTTTTTTTTAACATCAGTAAACAGTCAGATTCGTAGTCATTAGATAAAAAATGTATTCGTAAACTTAAAAATAAAGCTACGGGAGTTATAAACGCACCCGGTCTAAGAAGAAGCCTACAACAAATTAGCTGGGTGATCTTTTGTTATCGCCATCTCACTTTGTCAATTAAAATTATAAGAATATAGGTATGTGTGACGTGCACGTGGCTTTTTCACTGTATTTTTACATAATGCACTGCAGGCAATAATGGCTGAAAGAGGGTTCTATATTTATTTATTTAATTAGGAAAACCAACAGCTAATAAATTTTTTCATGTCCAAGTTTCTACGTTGTGAGCTAAGTGAATGTTAGCTTATTCCAAGTTTTCACAACGTTTACAGATAATTTCAACATAAATTTCATTTTAAATATAACTGCATAACATATATCTAAAAATACTACTAATTAATAAGGTTATATGTTTTTAAGATACTTAAGCATTGCTTATCATTAGGTACAAGTACTGAGCTAACAAAATACATTTTTTTGTTTGAAAATGAGTTTCCTGGCTACTTCGATAAGTCTCTCCTCCTATTGCAATTTTGTATACATTGTTCTACTACTCAATTTGCTTACCCTTTCATTTAATTATGGAGGGTAGAGGTAAGGAGGATCATCTGTGTATATGAAAAAGTGTCGTCAAAATGTATTAAATTAGGATGGCGCCACATTTGCATCAAGGTAACTCTTAAAAGAAGCGTCAAACCAAATATTGTAAGAGTAGGCTTGAAAAATAAACAAGGAAGTAAGGTTATATTTACCACAATATTTTGTACAACGTAAGTTGTTGTAATTCTCAATAATTAACTACTTTAGTCGATAATGACATTAAATTTTTTAACTCGGCATACTTCAATTCATCTACGATTGCTACATTCATACCATACCCTGTGCATCCACCAGCGCCATTGTGGAGGATTTTTGAACTGTTATTTAGCGCATACAACTGGACACTTTTTCAACTTTTCTCCCATATAAGATGACTCTCCTTACCTCTACCCTCCATACATTTAATAACCATTTTGACAGAATTGTAAAAAAAAAATATTAATTCGCCATTTGTGGTGGCGGCCATCTTGGATTTGGAATTTGTCATTGTGCATAGTATTCTACTTTTCAAGCCTTTTCATTTGATACCCATATTGAGGGAATCGTGACAATATATATAATCCACCATTTTTTTGCGGCGGCCATCTTGGACCGATTTTCATGAACATCAATTTAATTTACCTATCACACAAAAAAACAATATTTTATCATCCGATCGGGTAATACAATGACAGCCATATACACACACACACATACACAGACACGTCAAAGTTATAACACCGCGTCGCATCGTTAATGCGTCGGGGGTTAAAAAAAAGTTTTGCTGTGAAGTAGGTACCAACAAACCTATTTGTAATCCTTGGATTTATCTTTTGATTGGTTCATTGTGTAGTTCAAAGAGACAGTTCAAAGAGAAAGTCCCAAGTAATCACCAAAAAGACATTTACTAACGAACTACAAAACGCTGAGTAATGCTAACGCGAACAAACAAACAAATAAGATGTCAAACCATCGTCAAAAGGATAAAAAACTTATCGAACCTATGGTATTATTATTTTAATAGAAAAACATCGACTAAAACTGACGTTTGAAGATTCGTTTTAAGACAATAAGAATAAGTTGGCATTCAGTAAATATTAAAGTTTCCACCTAGACTTTTTCACTAACCTACCTTAGATGCTGATAACCTGAAATAACAATAACAATAAGGTCTTTTGACCACCTCCATGGCGCAACGGTGAACAATGTGGGTTTAAGTTAGATGGCCCGGGTTTTAATGCGTCAGGGGCAATTTAGGAATTTAAAATTTCTGAATTTGATCTGGTCTGGTCTGTTGGAAAACTTTATTTATTTATTTATTTAATAAATAAATAAATAAATAAATCAGGTGAGATGCAATCAAGGGCTAACTTGTAGCGGAATTAAAAAGGTTTAAACTCTTCTAGAGCTATAGGTATATGAGCTGTCGAGTATAAATAAGGCTAAGGTACTTTAAGTAGTCGATTAAAATAAATAAAACAAAAAGATTTAAACTCTTCCAGATGTGCAGGTATATTAGCTGTGGAGTATAAATAAATCAGGCATAGCTACTTTAATCAAAAGCCCGCTCCTTAAATAAGGAGTAACGCCAAGTAAGAGTAATCTAAAGAAATTCCTAGGCATACATAAACCGTTCACCAATAGTTATCACCTAAGAGTTGGTGAAACGTTTTTTTTTTCTATAGAAAAGGCAGCCTAGGTTTCAACCTACGTGAAAAACTTTTATTTACTAAAAATCCGAGGAAACAAAAATCTGGCGAAAGGAGAATCAGTCAAAACGATAAAAACTCGTTTTGTCCGGACTTGGTCAAATCATAGATCCGGGGATCTGCATAAAACACTGTTCCTTTAAGATTCAAAATTTACTTACACGAATTGATACGGTATCCTGAGTAGGTAAACCAAATACCTTCTTACGCAGGTACCAATTGTGGACTGGGCGGTAATTCAGTTAGCAAATAAGTAATAACGCTTATTGAATCATCACAGCTAGTGGTGGACGAGTCACGATTCCATTCGTTCCGAGTCAAGGTCGAATCGGATGTCACGAAGTCGTGTGACATAACGTTATTCAACCGTTTTGTTTGTCGGTCATTCTTGTGATAATGCATTTGACCTAGAGGTTTGTTGGTACTAACCACCTACGGGATATTTACCCTAGAGCCAAAAGGGTCATGGTCCGGCCCGGAAGGCTGCGAGGGGCAGCGCATGCAGTAAGTAGTAAGAGGGAATGTACTTTTCATTTAAGAAAAAAGCGCAGTACTGTCTATAGTTTGCTAAGCCTGATTCTGTTATAAGCTCTCCATACATACACGCATTAATAATAATAATAATAATAATAATAATAACAATGGCCTGTACGTCTTGAGAGACGGTTCAAACACTGTCTAAGCGACACTTCTTTGTATGGCTAAATAAGCCGATGCGCGAGCGACATTGACGGCCGCAGATATGGCAGTAAAACCCTTCGGCACAACCTGAAGATCCCGTGGTATGCCTTCGTATCCTTTTTTGAGCAAGAACACCAAGCCAAGCTTCGTCATAGATATGGCATCCTTCATTAATGATCTTGCGCCATTCATCTCTTCCTTCCGCCAGCCTCTCCCAATGTCTATGGTCAATGTTGAATTCGGCCATGTCCCTCTTGGCACAGTCGAACCTTAAGCGAGGTCGGCTCACTGGCCTCTTAGCATGCACCACCTCACCAAGAAGAACCTGCCGAGGCAAACGAGAAGGTTCCATCCGGTGAACATGACCTAGCCAGCGCAAGCGTCTTTGCTTCAGTAGAGCATAGAGACTGGGCATCCCTGCTTTCTTGAGGACTTCCTCATTTGTCAAGCGCATATGAAAGGTATTTAGGCGGCGTTCTTGTTTTGCGTAGGTGGTCCATGTCTCTGCACCGTACACATACACGCATTAGCATTTATAAAATTAGTGCGGAAAGAGGGATACAGTAAACTTGAATAGTGGAGCGGTCGAAGCCATCTCTACTTCCCTGTTGTAGGCTGGTGATGGGTTGATGATGATGATGAATGGTCATATTACGTAGATCACGTAACGTTACGCCTTATTACCTATTTTGACTAGAGGTGTATGAGGTAGGTTTTTAGTTAGAGATTGGTATCTCTAAGCAAATACCAAAGACGCCTCTTGTCAGTTGTCAGTTGTCACTTGTCCTATTGACATACATACTCATGGCAGGTCTCTAAAGCTGTCAATATTTTTTACCAGTACTTCAATAGGCCCTGTACTCAGGCTACATTTTGAAAATATGTACAATATTGACGTGCCTGCAGGCAACCTAGGACGTAATGACAAATAATTAGATACAGATTTAAAAAATAGCTTCGAGGACGCAAAGCGTGACGTGGCGTGTTATTTAGTCTTAACTTAAAGGATGCAGTTAGGGCCGAAAATATCATTAAAAAATGTATTGCTACCGATTGAAGTATATAAATAAATTAGCAAGCATTACGTCACAGAGCTCGTCCGGGTAATACCACAGCCATGCTTATTTCTAAATCTTTGCCTCAGCGGCACTTTGCAGGATGTGTCCGTCGCATACCCTGCGAAGTGTTGCCCTGTTAGGGAACGCTTGTCTGTTCCCATCAGATGAGCGACCAATTAAAATTACTATGAAAAGGTACAATAAAATAAATGGTCTTCTTTTAACACTGTGGCGGTATATTTTATGTATTACCTGTTTGTTTGCAGTCGACAGTCGCGAGCGCCTCGCAGCGTCTACTCGTACCGGAGTGCGGTGGCGCCCTCCGTCGCCTCCACACACCGCTCCAAAGTCTCCAGAAAGGTAAGCTAAAACATTTAGTAGGTTCCTACTCAGTAGGTTACATTTGGTGACGCCCAAGACACGGGAATGTTATAATATTACCAGTTATCATAGCAAAATCACATATCAGGGTACAGGTTAATAACTCACTAAAACAATGTTAAAAACAATTGTCGTATCTTGCCTTCTAAATGTGATTTTTTAATACATAAAGATTTGATTTAAAATTCATTAGGCATTGCAGTTTATTACGCCTGAAATGTGATAAGAGAGATCACGTCTTGTGTTAGAGAAGATTTTCCATGTCAAAAATATTTTGGTTATTCACGCCTAGCCTGGGCGTCCCGGGCACGGTAATACTATGTATACATACAGTGCCTGATTAAGCATGCGCGGGGCTCGTAGCAAGTTCTCTAAGAGAGCCCTTAACCTGCTATGGGTTCTTAAGTATAAAGTGGTAAAAATACAATTCAATACTCAATACGTATCTTTAATACGTATAAACGTATCTTAAATACAATACGTATTTGCTATCTATAGGTTCTATTTTGTGGTTAATTAATAGTGTAGTAAAAAACTATAGGCGATGTCTGTGTGTGTGTCTGTGAGTCAGTCATTCAATCAATCAGTTAGTCAGTTAGAGAGGAGCGGTATTAAATATGCGGGGCCCGTAGCAATTGCTGCTCTTGCTACATGGTTAATCCGGCACTGTATAAATTATACACCAACAGACATACAGACAAAAATTAAAAAAATTGCATTTTTCGTTCTATTACTTATTTCTAACGTCTCCCAGTTATCTATTTGCTAGTCTGCTCATTAAAAAACTTTAATGAACAGACGAGGCTCAACGTAAAGAGTACAGATAGATAGATAATATATTATTATGATTCCAGGCTGGAGTGAAGGTGGACGCGATGGCGGCACCCAACCCCTTCTGCCCCAACGTGAAGGGCATGTGCTGCTTAATGCTGCTGCTGAACCTGGGCCTCATCCTCGTCACACTCGGCTTTGTCATCGTGCTGCAGTTCTTTGAACCGCTGTTTGTTTGGTAAGAATCTGAGAAGTCATTTTGCATCATCAGTAAAAAAACCGAAATAATACTTCACAGATTATAGAGGAACATTATGTACTGTCTCTGAGACTTATCTGTGATACCGAAAACCAAAACCAAATAATGGTTTAAAAAAAAATCAGATACAACCTTAACGTTACATGCAATATTAAAAGCACGTGACTTCTGTTACTTTATTATGAACGTACGCGTCGCGTTGCGTAAATACGTGTAACCGAATAACGAAATTATATATTACATATTTATTATGTATTTGTATATTTCACCAGCAATCCCCCTTTAAAAATATAGAATCGAAGAAGCATATTTATTTTTCCTAAAAAACTAATACAAAGCTTTTTAAATTGTTTATTTATGACAACCCTATTGAAAATAAAATACCGACACGAGAATAGTACCAAAATAATACCTCAGAAGCTTTGAGGTACATTCATTACCGTCTTTGGGACTTATCTGTGAAACAAAAATTAGCGTTTGGTCTCAAAGACGGTAAATAATGTATCTGTATAACCTTTGAAGTATTATTTCTGTTTTCATTTACATGTTGTAGATATATACATGTATACTGCAAGTATGTCCACTACGAGTTAGCTTGTATGCAATCTCACCTCGTTGAAGTGATTACGCATTCTAAGATGTAAACGAGCTTACCTGTTAGGAAGTAAGGCAGTTATAGTATACCCGTACCCCGAATCAATTGCTACGCGACATCGTTCTGGAACACTATTTTATTATAACGGTTTCCATTTTATTTTATCTATGATGAAAATGCCCACAAAAAACGTAAGTAAATCAGCGCTGAATCAATAAACAGTTCCCACGTGTCAGAAGCGGAGTGAAATGGGTAAACTGTGTCGAAAACGAGATCATAATGCGGTTTACATTCATACTTACATCTCTATAGTGTCCTCCTAAGAACCGTGAGGGACCTACCTTAAGCTAGGTTCAGCAAAGATGATACTTTGCTCGTATGTCGTAACGTAACAGGTTACGTACAGGTTAGGTTAGATGAGATACCTAAGGTACCTAATTTTATTATTGAGCCCATACGCCTAATCGAATTCTATGCGGCACAATACTGAAATGCTAAATCGTGTGTGCAACATTTAAATTTTTATTTTAGTTTTTCATGTTTATTATTTTCATAATATTTGATTTTGTTTATTATTTATCTCTTTGATGATTTTGTATCTCACGATGTCCTTCAGGGGTAAATAAGCTTGCGTTAATGTAAAAATATCTTTTGTATATTATATTATATTCTATGTTATTGTCCTTTTTTATGATTATTTTGTTATTGTTTAGTCGCGAGGATACAGTGACGACGAAGATAATGGGGCTGGCTGAAAACCAGTGCTGCGCGCTTGAGTATGCAGCTATACTGAGCCAGCTCATATATCACACATTTTTTTTTTTAATTCTTTAACAATTGATGATACAAATGATACAAATTTTACACAAATGTGTGGCAATAAAGACGATTTTTCTTTCTTTCAACACGCCTCTGTCACTAAGGCAGTAGCCACAGCTGAAGCGTCCCAAATCGGGGTTTTTTTTTAATTAAAAATTAGTAAACAAAAATATAAAAGTCGGTTTTTGGTGTAGAAACTGTAAATAAACCTTATAAATATAGTCTGAAAAGAAAGAAAGTACAATAGTCTTAGATTTTTTTTTGTCATTTAATAGTTATACGGAATATACACCAGTAAACTTGGGGCCCCAAATTGCCAAACCAAACTTAAGGTTGCTGAAATGTACCCATATGTCGTCAACTACCCGCTATTCGATAAGATCTCGTATACGACATAAGCGTAAATACCGTATCGCGCTGTCTGTACCTAGCTTTACCGCAATCATTCTCTATAGAACATTAAAAATCAATTTACATTTTAAAATAGTCTGCCTCCAACGGTAAGTGTAATTTGCGACGACAATATGACATTTGTTCAAAGGTTGTTTTATTTCTGAACGATTCCCACGAAATGAGAAGAACTGACTGAATAAAAATAATAATAAATAATGGCTTTATTTCTTACGTTTCGCTAGCTTCAAATGCAACGAAAAATGTAATTATAATTTACTTAGCGGTCACCATATGATTGTGGCAGAGTGAAAAATAATGTAAAGTTAGCAGAGAATCTATGCAATTTTTTTTCTGATTGACCCATATTGGTTTATTGTCAGAACTTATATTTTTTTGCTGTTAAGAATAACATAGATTAATAAATCTTTGTAATTTTTCTATCTAATTCTTAACAGCGATAAAAATATATGTTCATGACCATGTTTTCTGATTTAACTGTTTAACGATTCAGTAAAAAATCCTGGATAGAAAAAAAAAAGTTAACTCTAAAGTGTTCTGTAGTTTTTCTTAGTTGTTTTTTAAAATAAGGGTTTTAAAAATCCTGCAGGCACTTTTTATTTTCCCCGTATGAAATACCCTGTCCATCTCCAGGAAATCGGTGTAGAAAATATAGGTTGGAAATAGAAAAAACAAACAAACATATACATTTCCCATTTTTATTACTATTATTTGCAGTCATAACGACGCCTCATGCTGGTCGCAAATTGCGTTGTCAAATTGTTGCTGTCTAAGGCGGTGGTTATCAAGGCCATCTAATAAATAAATAATAAATATAAAACCAGCCCGCCAGCCCGGTGGACTACGGCCATAACCCCTTCTGATTGTGGAAGGAGGCCCGTGAACTGTAGAGGGCCAGTTTGATGTTGTATATGGGTTTATGTGATGATGATGATGACTGATACAGATACCTAACCGCCCAGGCACTGAAAAACATTATGTTCATAACACAAACATGTTTCCAGTTGTGGGAATTGAACCCACAGCCTCTGACTCAGAAAGCAGTGGCACTGCCCACTGCGCCATTCTGCACTATACAAAAGGTCAGGTTATTTATTTAATTACCTATTCTTTTCTCTTACAGGATCCTGGGTATAGTCTTCCTCATATTCGGTTTCATCACACTAGTCGGCAGTCTCATCTACTGCGTAGTGCTCTGCCGAGAGAACCCTTATCCCCGCCACCCCGAGGAGTTCTACTGGACCCACCATTGGTCCAAGACCATCGGCCCATCGGAAATACACTACAGTGCCAGTGAGAAGCCTTACCGGCAAAATGGACATAGATACGACAACGGAAAGTATTCAGACAGGGAAAGTGCTAAAGGCTATTCAGACAGGGAGAGTAAGCTTAGTAGGTATTGAACTTTTCATGTTTAAGTTAATACCGATCTGAAGTTGGCTCGCGTTAAAATCATTCGTACTCATTTCGTACCATGAACCATTCGTTCATTTTATCGTATTGGCATGATGACTAGTTTTGAAAAATTGCCTTAAGATATTAAGAAGTATCTAGCATATTAAGGTAATTGAAGGTTTTGTTGACATAAATTGCTAATCCAATTAATAAAAATTATTACTCGTGTAACGTTCGCCGGGCGTAATGGCCGCACTCGAGACTTCATTGTATTTGGAACACTTTTGTATTGATAACAAAAATCTTCGCAATTAATATTTTTAAATAATAAAAATAGTTTATATACGCAGATTTTCGAATTTCAAGCTGTACAAAATTTTGTTTATATAAATGTAACATCATAATAATGAATCTCGCTTTGAAAATAAATAATAATAATCATTATATGTAAACAATATTTTAGTAATTCTTTGTTACTGTCATCATGCCTATTAAAATCAATATGTAAGCTGGAAATGATAACGTCTTTACAAATACCCACAGAATTATACCAGGTTATGTTAAACCTAGATGCACATTGACAGTGAGATGGTATTATCTCTAGAATCCCGTAATAAAAGCTCGATCAAAATGGATGTTTCGGTTCCACTGCAGTGCTGGAATGGGTCTCGATTTCAGTAATACTATTTTTTGTTTGAGCAAGTGTTATAATGAGAAACTCATATATTACGTTGCTTAAAAAAAGTATTAGTTTTGTTTACAATTTTATTAGATTAAAATTGTTTTTTTTGACAAGTTTGAATTATTTGAGCCTCTTAAGATAAAAACATCTCACTACATAATATAGTATTACCATGTACAAAATATTAACGATGAGCTTCCGATTACTTCCGACTAGCTTCAGATTACTAAATTATCTGTCCTAAAAACAAAAACATTTTACACAAATTTTTATTAATATTGTTTTTAATGTAGACTAAAATAAAAATGTTTAATAACTTTCGATTAATATTAACGCAATTAATTGTATTGTCTATAGTAACAATAATTTATAACATTTATTGTAAATAACTTATACATTGATTTTTCGAAAATGCCATATTAATTTACCTGTTACTTTAATGTGTTAAACGTAAGCAATAAAAAATGTAATTATAAAATAGCTGGAACAAAGATTCCGAAAACTAAAATTAATTCAGAGTTTATTTTATTAACTTAATATAATTAAAATGTAATGCCTAAATAAATGACGAAATATTTTTAATTTATGCTTTTCATTTACCCTTTTTACTTTGGCTTCTTTAAATAACAGCTCTTCCAGATTTCCCCAAGTTATTATAAACGGATGATAAGTTTTTAAACAAAACTTTGATAATAGCATAAAAATAACTAAAACATATCTGTCCGGTACGTTCTGACTCTTCTTCTATGGGCAAGCTGTGGACGTTTTCTTTTCTGATAATATTTAACTTAGTTCAATCATATCTTAATAGCGATATCTACTAATAAACGTTACTACAACGATTATTTCACTTTCAAAGAAATACTACTCTATATAAAATAAGGAACTATATAAAATAATAAAAATACCATTATTACTTAAAAAATTAGTTTATTTACAAATTACATTAAGTTTTAACAAGTCAGATCGTACTTAAAAAAAGTGACGTATAAAATAATAAATTAAAATATGTATTTATTTTTCACATAGTATAGTGTCGCAATGTACAGTGGCCGCAGGGCAAATTCACTGAACTTTACTATTATTGTAGCTTTTTTCTCTTTTGAATTTATTAACGCCATTTTTGCGCTGTTACGGTGTGAAGCCTGCAATATGGGCGTCCAAGGAACTAATATTTGAATTAGTATAAACACTATATGTAAGTTCCAAATTACGCCGTATGCCAAATGTTGCGCTTAAAATGGGGACAAGATTCTAGCTGTCATTTGTATAAGAACAGCCAGTCCAGTGGGTTAAAAAAGAGGTCAGTGGTAAACCTGAAAATGAAGATGCAAACACAATAGTTTTCACATGTTCGTCTTATATCTATGAAAATCACTTAGAGATAAACAAATCGACGTAACACGCAATTTTAACGTCAATAGAACAATTTTTATCATAACTAGCAGTATCCACATACAAAGCCCCACATCTAACCGCAGCGTCTTCTTTTGCGATAAGAACATTATTGCAAAAATACAAGAAACTTGCAACGTTTAAATGGGCCTTAATACCTGATGTACGCACTAAGTGAAAAATATATACGCACAACTAATTATTATATCTATCTTTTTCGACATTATATAATGTATATGTTAAGTAATTGACTACAGAAACATTTCATTTTTGGATATCTTTTTAAAACATTGGAATGAGAATTTTAAACAAATAGTCATAATGGATGCCTTTGGACAAGAAGACATTTTTACGCGCAGTTACAGCGCTTTATACTCAACTAAAAATCATTCAAACAATATTTTCTTAGCGAAAGCTTTTAGAACGCCACTCCACACCTTGCGAACATTGTTTTGGATGTATGGACGATATACATTTTAAAATAAAATAGCATTACGTTCATTTTACTCTGCACGAGTGTAGTGTGCATTTACGTAGGTACTAAAGGCAGCAGCAGTCTTACGTTTTTGAATATCTAAACATTATAGCTTCAAAGTAAAATGCAATTGATATTTATTTTAATTTGCAAAGGTGCATAGGGTATAAGACGCACGCTCGCAGTATTTTCGTGTTCAATTATCGCAGTATTAACATAGTAGCTCTACATTAAAATGGGCCTTATCCCTACTCTTTTAAAGTCGTAACTTCTTTACAACTGAATTTATTTTTAAAACATTCCGCTTAGAGCGAATGATGTACAATCTAAACAAACTTGAGCTTTAAAACAACATAAATGAGGTCCATTTTATCTGATATTAGTTTTTCGATACTTTACTACTCCACGATTACGAATACGCTGATCTCGATAACAGTTTGCAATATTGTACACGTCACGCAAACATGTCGTCGCTAACAGGTAGAGTTAATTATTTATAAGAGTAAAACGCTATGTATTCTCGCACTCTACTAGTTTTAACTGTTACTAGTGATTTTTATAGCTAGTCGGGTCATGGCCGAAGGCATTTGCATACATATTGGTTCATAAAAGTAAAATTTGGTTTGTACTATAATTGTTCAAGTTCTCATAAATTCGTACTACGGGTACGAATTTATGAGATCAAACTGAGTGACTAAAATTGATGTCTTCTTGCCTATGACAAATTTAAGCAAACAATCAACTGTTTTTATACAGCCTAGCTTAAGAGTCGTAGAACTAAACATCTGTTAATGACATGTGCATATGGGCAAAGTGTGTATTTGAGCAACATAAAAATTGCCTGGGCAATGTTAAAGTAAACATAGAAACCTCTGAATTAAATTTAATATTTAAGTTAAGATTAGTTTTAATTTATGAGAAAATACGTAAAAAGAATAATTTGGTAAGTGAGAAATTGAAAATTTCATAGCCTGGACATGTTTTTACAAATCACTCTACCCATAGAGTAAATGCTATATACATAATATGCTATTTGTCAATTCTCTTTCTTTTAGGACTAAAATTGTGCTATTACAGCTGTATAAAATCTATAACACGCTTGTAAAGCTTGTAGTTCGCTCTACAGGTATTATGCGACGCTAGTAAACTCTTAGGATCAATTCACATTTGCGCATAGTCAAAAAGACACGCAAGTTCTTCTGAATGTTTGCACTGTGAAATTTTGATATTACCTTGCTATGTATATTATCAACATCAGTGAGTCTGGTGTTTTTTAACCGACTTTACAGTTCGTAATTTAAGTTGGAAAACCTTTTTTGGAAAAGCGCTGTATTACGGTCACATCGTCGATCGTTTAACCATCATTGTTAGCCTTAACGCGGCAATCAACATATGTTTAGAAAGTTAGACACATGTCATTTTAAATTATTAACATTTACTTAATTAAACGTTACGCTCGTTATACATACTCAAGTGTAAGTGGTTGCTGCATATTATTCATTATTTATCTGTTACCTCCTTAATAACGAACGTTGCTTAATATGCTGACAGAGCCTTTTAAATGTCAGAGCGTTTAAAAAACACAGCCTAACTATTCCGTCGTTTTGCCACGTTTGAAAAAGCCCTTAGTTTCAACACAAGCTGCATTAGAAGTGCACACCAGCTAAAAAAATATTAAAGGTACAAACCGTGTGTAGACACTTATATGTTAAATCTTGGATTTTAGAACTTAGCGCCAATTTGAATCTATTCTTGTTTTTGCACTCTTTGCCAGTTTGAGGGTAACAACTAAACAATGCCAACTTTTTTACAGCTAGGTTAGATTAACTTGTCAACCTCATTTGGCTATAATATCCAATTTCTTAATTTGTGCATCGCAAAATAAACCAGATAAACTATACAATATCATTTCAATTTATTTTATATATATATATATATATAACTTATAATATAAGTAGTTATCTTAACAACAAAAGAATCAATTAAAAATACTTTTAATGCTAGCGAGCATTACATTCCATTCCAATAAAAATTACTTTAAAGTATTTATATTAGACATGCGTAAAACATTACCGTTCAAAGTAAATGTAATATGAAACTACTTTAAGTCAGGTGATAATATCCAAAAACATTACTCAACGCTTTCAAGATATATATTTCTACTGAAACTTATTATCATTTTTTAACATTTGTCAATATTGGTCTGATCCAGGAACTCTGTAACTCACTAGGAGTTTAGGAGCATGCTAACTACTAGAGGTATTGAATATATCTTACCGTGTAGGTATACAACAAATCCATCTTCAGTCTGTTAAGCCTATTGTACTCACCTAAATTATTAATAGATTTCATTTAGTTTAAGAGACTTCAACACAGTGTTCAAAAATTTAGGGATTTCCTTTGAACCCATAAAATACTGATTTGGTAACAATGGGATCTTGAAATCAGACCAAAATTGAACGAGAAATTGGAGTACAAACAGTAATAAAATACATTCAGTCCCACTTTAAGCCCTTTGTTGCGGTGTCTGTTTATAATTTGAATTTTAACTGCTGTTTGAGACAATTTTCCTGCCCCGGCAGATTATTCATATAAAACAATTAGGCGGAATTGTTATACAGTTTACTGGATCATTATCAGTAGTTAGTTAATCAGCTATGCTCGATATGGGAACATCACTTGCTTAATAAATAACAATCAGTACACATGTCTAAGTGAAATTATCAAAACTGCCAAGTTTTCAAACTATAAGGACTAAGAAAAAAATATCAAGTTGAAAATTAAATTAAATAATTAAGATTAGAACAAGAAAATAAAATAGAAAATACATTTTGGAATGAAAAAGAAAGAAATAAATAATTCTAGAAAAATAATTCACGTCACAAGTTTAAAATTATGGCAATTATGAGTGCAAGACATAAATGAAATTAGTAGACTAATGAAATAAACTTAATTGAAGAAATTATAATAATTAATTAATTATAATATATTGTATTATATTGTAATTATTGTAGTAATTAGTATCTTACAAAGTTTCCGTAACAAAAAATAAAAACATCATTGTTCATATAACTTTGTATAAAAAACAGTACTCTCCTTTTTTTCATATGGCGTTCACTCACGCAATATAATCAATTTCAACCAATGACCGCTGCATCTGTAAATTAAAGGATTTCACATTAAAAAATATGCCAGGCATGAGCCTTACTATCATCGCTTAAAAACAGTATTGTTAAAATACTGTTAACTTTTTTTTGTCGCTATCCTTTTTAAATTCTACCTTAAGTTTAACCTTGACTGCACTTTCAACTGCTGGTAAGTGATAATGCAGTCTAAGATGGTAGCGGGCTAACACATTAGGGGTATTTTGGGATAAATTACTTACAACGAAACACTCTTACTACGATGAAAAGTTCAAATAGGTAGATAATTAAACCCCATCCAAATTGCTAATATTTTTAACATTATAGATGGTTTATCATACCTATTTAATAATATAAGTTTAGTAATTCGTGGACAATGATGTGGGTCTTGTGTTAGTGCTATTTTATTTTTAGCTGGCCTTTTTGTTATCTCAAAGGCAAAAAGTCAAAAATATCTTTATTCAAGTATGCCCATAGGTGGCACTTTTGATGCGTACATAAGAATTACACGGAAGTGAGATGATGGCGATAACTTATTATCACCATCTCACAATGTCATTTAAAATTATTAGAAGAGCAACCTGGTTAGAGCAATAATTTACACCCAAGGTTTTTTATCGATTACGTAGTCCTTTATACTATAATATGACCCTCCTAGCTTTAGTTTTAAATTAACGAATGTAGTTTAAACCATCATCGTGTATAAACTCTTCATAAGTTATAGTTATTTGAATTCGAAACTGCCATTGCTGGTCTCCGGACTAGGACTCTCCGTTAATAAGACTGTGATCTGTGTTCCCACCACTGCGCCAGAGGGTGGACATTAGAACTCACCCAGGCAGCTTCACTCCGAGTCTGATTCATCACTGAAGTTGTATTTCTTCTGCTGCCGCGCTCGACCGCCTCCGCCTCGAGGCGCCGCTAGAGGACTACTGGGGATCTCTTCAACTTCGCTGTCGCTGCTCATTTTTTTCACTTTCTTTTTGGGATTGGGCTTCTTTTTGTCCTGAAACGTCATCACCATCATCATCAAACCAATTTGGCTACAGGCCACGGGTATCCTCCCAGAATGAGTAGGGTTTTCTACTTTTGTCATAACAAAGATAGAAATAGCTTATATAATATTATTAACTTAGTAAAACAGTTTTTTGGATTCCTGACCCGTAAACTACGAAATCCCGTATCTTAGGGGACAGTGCCTTCCTATAAACATTAGTCTTTGTAAACAAAAAGTTGATATAAACAATAAAGTTACTAGAAATGGGCATAATTTAGTGAGATCTTCATATTATCTTTGAATCTCTGTAGATCATTTTCGGTTCATTTAAGTGTGTAAGCATACACTTATTATCATTCTTTGATTCCTAAGGTGACTTGCTTAAAAAATGCCATTTTTATGACTAAAATATGGTTGTAGCTTTAGGATGTATTTTTAAAATCGGTTATTTCTATTTGGTTTTATACATTTATTTTTTCGCCTTTGGTCGCCCTGAAGTGAGCCGTCGATGTCTACTTTCTACCACAACATTCACACGAAAAATCTTTACTGATTAAAATATTAAGTATAGATGAAAAATCACCCTACCTTTTTACTATCGAATATGCTATCGTCGTCATCGCTGTCGCGGCTGAGGACGGTCTTTAATGGCCTCTTCTTGGGCTTCTCCCTCTCTTTCTCCTCTTTCTTGTTCTTCTCTACATTCATGAGTGTCCTCTTCGGCGCGGGTTTCTTCTTCGGCGGCGACGGCGGCTCATCGTCGCTGGATAATACTGTTGTTGGCGGGTCGATATCGAATTTGGGCTTCTGTTTCTCTTCCTTTTTCGTTTCCTCGATTAGGGAGTCGAACAGGCAATCTGCAGAAGGCATACACTTATTTTTGATTCACATCGTACCCTAAGTAACCAGAGCGAAAACTACTGGTTTTCGTTAATAGGTTCTTATCGGTAAAGGTACATTATAAATATATAAAAAAAATGCTAACGGCGGTTTCGTAAGTAAAAAAAGGTACTTTAACCGGGTAGCCGGGACAGCTTGAGTACGTGTACTTAAAACCGGGGATGTATTATTCAACTTCTTTGACAGTGTCTGATACCGTGCACTCTCACAAAAAAACGAAAATCAATAAATGATAGAAAATAAAAATAATAATAATAATTAAATAATGTATTTATGTAATGTATATTTAAGTTTGCAGCGACCCTGCTTTCTGAGCGGAAGGCCGTGGGTTCGATTCCCACTACTGGAAAATGTTTGTGTGATGAGCATGAATGTTTTTCAGTGTCTAGGTGAACACCCATATATATTTATGTATATTATTCATAAAAATATTCATCAGGCATCTTAGTACCCATAACACAAGCTACGCTTACTTTGGGGCTAGGTGGCTATGTGTGTATTGTCGTAGTATATTTATTTTATTTATTTATTTATGTATCTAAGTATATTAATGTTGTTTTAGATCACTATATATATTTATCTTGTACACAGTAAATTTCGAATATAAATTATAATAATAATTGCTTTGGTACTCAAAAGCCCCACAAGCCGAGGAGTGGTTTGGTTTTCAAGTGTTTTTTGTTCTTTCCTTTATAATTTACACTGTTGAAAAAAAAGTATATAAATAAATAATTTGACAGCCGGTTGGCGCAGAGGGCAACGACCCTGTTTTCTGCCTGCAGCCGTGGGTTCGATTCCCATAACTGGAAAAATGTTTGTGTGAGGAACATTAATTGTTCTTCAGTGTCTGGGTGTTCATCTGTATAATATTTCATTGTTCATTTATGTGTATTATTCATAAAAATATTCATCAGCTATCTTAGTACCTATAACATAAGCTACGCTTACTTTGGGGTAAGATGGCGATGTGTTTATATTTATATTTAAAACAATAATAACATACCAGAATCCATCTCAGCGGGTTTCTTGTGCGCGTTCTTCTTGACGAAGTCATCGTCGTCGTCATCGCTTGCGGACATGGCCCGAGGCGCCTCATTGCCCGACTCCACTTTATTGTCATGTAACTCCACTTCCGAATCTGAGGACGTGTCCTCTGAGCCATCTTTATATTTTTGGACCTGTGAAAGTAAAGTTAATTTTATATATTTAAAATGCATATACAAATTTTCGAAACCGACGGGATTTGAACCTGCTATTCTCTGGTGTAGTCATCATCATCAGCCATTGTGTGTCCACTGCTGGACATTTATTTATTTATTAATTTCAAACCAACAAAAAGTAATCCAAAAAATACAGATAAAGTCTGTGATTTCCACACTAGGATTCCCTGTGTCGTGGAAATCACTTCCTTCCAGGTTGAATACAATAAAGGTAAATAAAGGTAACTTAATAGTAAATTTGACGGCCGATTGGCGCAGTTTGCAGCAACCTTGATTTCTGAGCCCAAGGCCGTGGGTTCGATTCCCACAACTGGAAAATGTTTGTGTGATGAGCACGAAAGTTTTTCAGTGTCTGGGTGTTTATATGTATATTCTAAGTATTTATGTATATTATTCATAAAAATATTCATCAGACGTCTTAGTACCCATAACACAAGCTACGCTTACTTTGGGGCTAGATGGCGTTGTGTATTGTTGTAGTGTATTTATATTTATTTATATTTATTTATATGTATCTGACCTTGGTGGCCGCTCGTCTCGAGGTTGTGGCACGCTCGCGGGGTGCGGGGGGCTCGACCATCTCTACGTCGGAGTTCGACATCTCGCCGGAACTGCTGCCACTCATTGCCATTTTCTTCTGCTTACAACAAATTATCAATCAAAAATCTGTCTGCACTAATAAAAACACTGAAGACTTGTGCGCTTGCTCGTCTGAACGCACTTAAAGTTATCTAATTAATAGCCATTTCCCGCGACATCGCTCGCGTTGACAACGTGTTTGCAAAATAACATGACTTTTGGTTTATGTGTGAAAGCAAAACAAAAGAACACCTCATGATCGCATTTATAATATTAGCAGAATAGTAGCTGTTTAGCGCGACCTCGTCCACGTGCAATTTAATAATAATAATTTAGTCACAAGAATGGTGGAATAGATACATAGGGTTTTTATAAGATTAAATAGAATCCAGTACATTCTACCAGTTGATGTTTGAATATTTGCACATAAGATGCGTACTCTTTATTACTTATTTTTCAGATTAGTTTGTTATATTCTACTAAATCCTTTCTTAATTTCAAATTGAATGAGAGTAGCGTATTCAAACAAACAAACGAAAAATTCCTTTAAACATTGTTTTTTAATAATAATAATAAATAAATATAATCATTTATTCACACGATTTTTAAATTGTGACAGAAATGTATCATAATGTGCATTTTTTTTAAATAGATTAATTGATATCACAACATCTTTAGTAGAAGTAGTATAGTACAAATCTAGGGTCTGTTATTCAATACTATACCTAATCTAATCTTATCTTTAAACGACTGTAACATGAGTACAAGCCTTAGTACAAGAATAGCGCGCTGGTAGAAGCGTCAAAGTAATGTGGTCTTAATGTCACTTGGATTAGAGTCGCAAATCTTGTACTTCAGATTTCAGTTTCACAAACGGTCTGTCAAAATCCCAAGCTAAATGTATTCTATACATTTCAACACGAAGCCCAAGGCAATGTTTGACGGCCGATTGACACAGTTTGCAGTGACCCTGCTTTCTGAGTCCAAGGCCGTGGGTTCGATTCCCACAACTGGAAAATGTTTGTGTGATGAGCATGAATGTTTTTCAGTGTCTGGGTGTTTATATTTATGTTCTAAGTATTTACATATGTATATTATTCATTAAAATATTCATCAGTTATCTTAGTCCCATAACACAAGTTACGCTTACTTTGGGGCTAGATGGCGGTGTGTGTATTGTCGTAGTATATTTATTTATTATTTATTTATTTAATGTAATAATGACATACCTTCTTAGGTTCCTTCTTGAATGAGAGTTTGGTCTGTTTAAGTCCGTCGGTTTTCTCCGGTTTCTCCGGTTTCTCAGGTTTCTCTTTCTTTACGCGTCCCTTAGGTTTCTTTTCCGCGCTCGATGGGCTTGTGCCTGTGTGGTCATCCTGTATACAAATAAAACCTTGGTTATTCCACAACAAGTGTAATTAATTGGCTTCATACCGCCTTTAACATAAATACGTAAAAAAATTGGTCCAGCCGTCTAGGAGGAGTTCAGTGACATACACACGCACACAAGAAATATATATATAAAGATTATATACTAGTCTTGGACTAGTCAAAATGGCAATTTCAACTAACTACCCTCAAACACGTTATTAGTACTAGTAGAGCTTTTTGTGACAGCTCGCCCTGGGAAATACTATCGCAATGCTTATTTCTTCCGCTAAGAGCAGCATTGTTGCAATGCTGTGTTCCGGTCTGAAGGACGAGATTGCCGGTGTAATTACAGGCGTTTGTGACTTAACACCTACTCCTCAAATTGATGGACACAGGGCGGCATGTTGCAGGACGTGCTGCTTGCATGCCCTGTGAAGTATTGCTCTGTATATAGGTTTGGTTTTCCACTAACTGTCAGGTGGGCCATCTGCTCGGTCCATCAATTATTAGTAAGGTAGCTTTAAGTAAATAATGTACGTAAATAAATAAATAACTATACAATGTAAGTAAATAATGTATGTAAGTAAATAATGTACATAAGTAAATAATGTTCGTAAGTGAATAATGTAAATAAGTAAATAATGTATGTAAGTAAATAACGTACGTAAGTGAATAAATAAGTATATAATTAACGTAAGTAAATAATGTATGTAAGTAAATAATTTAAATAAGTAAATAATGTATTTAAGTAAATTATGTATGTAAGTTAATAATGTACGTAAGTAAATAATGCAAATAATTAAATAATATATGTAAGTAAATAATGTACGTAACTAAATAAATAATTATATAAAGTATGTAAATCATATAAGAAAAAAATGAACGTAGATGTATGTAAACATATATGTGAAATGTGGATGAATAAATAACATCGTTATTTCTTTCATTCTTCCTAAAATAGTAAAAAAATGCGACAAGTCAACTTATTTAATGTAAGGTATGTTACGGTAAGTAAACAATTTCGGTTTCAACAACAATGTAAGATTAAAATCAATTAACATGTCAAACGTAAATTCAAGCGACCAATACAAAGCGTGAATCTCGACAACCTCCCTGGTGCAACGGTGAACGTTGTGATTTTAATAGGAGATCCCGGGTTAAAGGGGCAATTTGGGGAATAATAATTTCTGAATTTTCTCTGGTCCGGTCTTGTGGGAGGCTTTGGCCGTAGCTTGTTACCACCCTAAAGACAAAGACGTGCCGTTAAGCGATTTAGCACCGGAACAGGTGCGATATCGCGTAGAAACCGTTTGCTACTAAACTCCCTAACAAGTTAGCCCGCTACCGACTCAGCCTACGTCATCAATTACCGCCAGGTGAGATTGCAATCAAGGGCTAACTGTAGTTGAATAAAAAAAAAACGCAGTACAGTAATTTAGATTCCATGTCTCATCTAATACCCTGATTGCCATGACTTGTCACGAACTGTACTACTTGAAGTGGTGTACATAATTTCTGGGCTTTACTTACAGGATCATACTCTTTCTTGACTTCTTTCTTGATCTTAGCTTTCTCTGCTGCCTGTATCCTCTTGATAAGATCCTCTGAAATCTTCGGCTCGACTCGCCGCCCGTTTTCTGACGGTATAATGTCCATCAGCGACTTGCGATTCTTCTTATTGGCAGCCTGAAAGAAAAATGCCTTATTTAATGTATGAAAAAATCACTCGCGTAGTTTATTGCCTTGCTCAACTAGTTGTTACTTGCTTTGCCTTGCTCAACTGTTTGTACTACTTCCAGCTCAACTATCTGTAATTCGCAACATATGTTTTCACCAACCATTACTATTTTACAGTTTGCATAGAGACAGTGGATAAGATATTTAAACAATTACAAAGGCTACCAGAAAGTTGTACTGGATGCAACACCTACAACTGAACTAAAGAATTGGTGATTATTAATTTTGTTAATCCTTATATGAATATAAATATATCCTCCGACAATATACATACCATTCCATTAATTAACTATTTAGGTTCATCAAAAAAGGAAACTACACTACAACTAGACAGATTGGGTTTTCACTTTTCTAATGCAAATCAAGCAATAAATTCGCATTAGTAAAGTGAAATCGTCGCCGAATCTAATAGAAATTTTAATAATTCTTTCACCATTACAAAGCTATTTGTTCTTCAAAACCTACTTCCCTTACTCCAGGGGATCAGCATTTAGTTGACACATGAATTACCATACAGCTTTTAATCACAAAAGATATTCTTACCTTAATTCTATCCATCTTTATGAAAGCATGTCAAATTAAAAAAAACATTATTATTGAACTTTGAATGAATACTATTCAAAGTACTGCCTTAAGTATTTTTAACATAGATATCCTATACTCCACACCTGTGCCTGTACATTGACGAAGATCTCTTTGGTGTGGAGTATAAGGATTGAAGACATTATAAATTACACCATACAGATCCTGCTTTTCGCGGAGTATAGCAAATTGTAAAGCTTAATTTTCATAATATATCTTGAATTTTCGCAAAGTAACGCCTGCTTCTATCCAATATTGTGGCTGATAGTTACGATTCCGCGTTGAAAGCGTACATAGTTTCAATATAACTGCCATACCACTGACTTTTCAGGCCCTACCATCTTAGAATGCATTCAGCAATTACCACCAAGTGAGACTGCTGTCAAGAACTGACTTTTAGTGGGATAAAAAAATATACATTAACATCTTTGGGACCTTTAGCATACAACAATCAGAGCAATTATTATTTTGAGTTAAAGGAAAAGAAAATCGTTCCCACAAAACACTTTTCCTAAATTTTTTTTTTATGTAAATCTTACCAATGCCTTGGAGCCCTTCTTGTTAACGCTAGCCTCGTCTTGCCTCTCTTTCTCTTCAACCTCGTCTAGTTTAATCAGGAACGCGTCCAGATCTTCGCGCCACAGCATCGGAGGCGATTTCGCCCTAAAAAATAATTAGAATTTTTAAATTAATAATAACCCGCTACTGGCCCACTACAGGACACAAGTCTTCCTCTCAGATTGAGTATGGTTTAAGCCGTAGTCTACCGCGCTGGTCAAGTGCGTTTTTTTTTTATTCCATTACAAGTTAGCCCTTGACTGCAATCACACCTGGTGGTAAGTGATGCTGCAGTCTTAAGATCGTATCGGGCTAACCTACCGGGAGTGGTTTTTCGGTAGGGTAGACCAGAATAAATTCAGAAATTATAAATTCCCAAATTGCCCCTGCTGGGAATCGAACCCGGGACCTCCTATTTAAATTCACAGCGCTCATCTTTGCACCAGGGAGGAATGGTGGACATTTAATTAAAAAAATATATAGATCAGTAGTATATCTACGACTATACACACTTTGTAAGGCCCTAATTATTAATAACAACAATGTAGGCCTAAACCCTTCTCACTGTGGTTGAAACGTGCCCTGTGGTGAGCCGGTAATAGGTGTATCTGATGATGATAAAATTAATGTAGCATAATGTTGGAATCTTTTTGCATTATTTTTCACACTGACATTTGAAAAGTGCTGACAGTAGAAGTGTTACAATCAACAACAATACAACCTACACAAGAACCTAAATGTGTCAAAACAATCCCAATGTGGGTAGGAACCTTTACGTTACTATGTCCAATAATGAAATAAAAATAAATTCAGTTCCGTTCCGTCCATCTCTGGCAAATTTCGACAAGAACAGCAATTTAGCCTTAATTTGACGGCCGATTGGCGCAGTGGGCAGCGACCCTGCTGCTCTGGGTCCAAGATCGTGGGTTCGATTCCCACAAGTAGAAAATATTTTGTGCGATGAAGATGAATGTTTTTCAGTGTCCGGGTGTTTATCTGTATATTATAAGTATTTATTTACACATTATTCATAAAAAAAAATTATCAGTGATCTTAGTACCCATAACACAAACTACTTTGGGGCCAGATCGCGATGTGTGTATTGTCGTAGTATATTTATTTAATTTACTCACTTAAGTATATTCAGTTCAGACAGCTTCTGGTCCCGCTGTTTGAGGAGGTCATCCTTCTTTTCCTTGGTCAGCATCCACATGGACATGCCGAGTAGGTAATTGAACTTCTTCACCTCTTTTAGCTGCTGGAACGCTTTCTCTGTTGCAGGGAAATTACTATATTATAATATTAATGAATTGATAAAGTAGTTATTATATTGATAAGCGGCGTACCCGTGTATGGTGAGGTATAGTTAAGACTTTATGTAGTATCGAATTCCGGGCAAAAAAAAAATCCTACATTTTTTCGTGTTTTTTCCTCAGTGCTTGAAGTCTTAAGTCCACAAACATGACTTGCTTTTGTCAACTAATTTCAAAGAGTATCACTAATAATATATATAGTTGATTTTTCTCTAAATATCTATTGAGAGAAAAATCAACTTACGTTTAACTCATTAAAAAAAAAAAAAAAGTAGTTTATAAAATATAACTATGTAATTGCTAACATCACATCACATTTGAATTGGGACAACTGATATTTGTGTGTACGTGATTTTTTTTTAACATTTCCTGCAACCATGATCTTTATGCTGCTTATATATTTCTTTTGCTGTTGAATAAGGATCAAAATTGCATTATTGTTGTAACTGCATCAATGTAATATTCATTGTCATAGTAACACCTACATGCTTGAGAGTACTCCACAATATTGTCAAAGGTGTTTGGAGTCTACTCAGCCTAAACCTTTCTCGCTCTAGAGAGACCCAAGGTAGTAGACAGTTAATGGGTTGAAGATGATGCCACCTGCCCAACTACCCCCGAACTTTAGAATAAACTTACCCGGGTCAACGGGCTTGCCCTTTTCTTGCTCTGGCTCAGGTTCGTCTTCAGACTCCTCAGCCTCCTCATCTAAAACGTCGAGTCCCTGCAATTTGCTCGCGCGTTTCTTCCAGTCAGCGATAGGGTCAGGTGCATAGCCTGAAATATAAGTTAATTTTTGGTTACTTCAACTGTACAGGTTGGTTCTCAATCGGCTCAGTCAATCTATTGCACCACAATCATCATTTGAGTCATCTAGTTGTGATGAGTACAAGCGAGAGATGCTCACTGCACACAGAACACTCTTTTATTTCATATCAGCTCTTTACTTGTCATGAAACCTATGCTAATATGGCAAGAGACACTTTCTCCACTGGGAATGTACCGAAATGAATATACCTCCCACAGTTTCATCAACTCTCAAGCTTGGTTGCGTAGGTTGAAATAATGTCCAAATAATATTTGTGTTATGTCGAGTGGGAGTAAACTTCTGCATTCCGCTGTTGCAGTGTTTTATCAAGTGGACAGGTACATTTTATCCTTTGTTAGTGGATATAATTGAGGGACACAATTTTTTTCAAATTCAAATTCAAAATTCATTTATTACAGACAGACAGACATTATAAATTAGGCCTACTTGAAAGTAGGCCTAATTTATAATGTCTGTTTGTAGTGACTCTACCACCGGTTCGGAAGGCAGATTCCACTGAGAAGGGCCGGCAAGAAATTAAGCAGATTGCTCTTCTCCAACATCATTTTACAGTTTAACAACCTTACTTCTGGCTATACTCGCTAGCTCTGCTTAATTTTTAGTTAAGTTAAGCTTTTATGTAAGTTTATTCGAATTATAGAGTCAAAACAATCTCTTTATTACTTTGTGCCTGAAAGTCTTCTTTGAGATTACAAGTTATTTTTACTTACTGCTACGATTACTTATTATATGTGAAATAAAACTCACCTCTCTTGATTAGTTCCTCCACCATCACTTTCCTCTTCTTATTCTCTACAACTAATCCCTTGTCGCACTTTTCAACAATGAAGCGGGCCTGGTTGGTCAATTTGTCAGCCTCGGCTTGCAACTGCCCTTCCAAATAGTCCTTCCTCCTTGCATAGTACTTCAGTCGAACATCGTAGAACACTCGAAGCATTTCTTCGACTTTGTCGTATCTAGAAAAGAAAAATACAATTAAAAACGAAAATAAAGCTTGATTTACTAAGACGACGATGACCGTCTTTGTAGAAAGGCTAGCAACTAGCCCCGGCCGAAGCCTCCCACCAGATATTTTGCTGATATTTCTAAATATGTAATAAATCTATGTAAATATATGTAGCAAATAAATATACATATAAACTTACCTCTTCAGACAGTTATTGTGGTCGAAAGCATTCATACAGGTCATGGAAATAGTGGTTTGCAGTTTGAAAACTTTGTGAATGCCCTCCGCTTCCACTTCAGCCAATTTACCCGGCAATAAGGAAACAACAAATCTCACAGTTGTGTCTGTGTTGTATTCCTGGAAAATAAAAATATGCTCTAAATCATATACATTTTGCAGTAGAGCTTTTTAAATCCAATCATCCATTATCCAGTGAAGTAATATAGCCATGCTTACTTTTGCCGCCAAACAGCACTGCTGTATAGCAGTCTGAAAAGCGTGGTTACCAGTGTAATGAAATCACATAAGGCTCAACTATTATGTAAATAGTTTTTTTTTGGAAAATGCAGTTTATTACATATGCCATTCTCTAAATAATGGTTCCTCATACACAGACCGGGATGGAGACATCTTAGACTCCTCTTATTGCTGTATCAACCATATAGTATGGTAACATATTAACAAAAAAAGTCTTCAATGAGAAAAACATTACTCACTCTATATTCCGATATCAATGGCTTAACTTTATCTGTCCCCAGCATAGGTTCTAGGACATTCTCCTTATAGTTCTGAGTCCAAGAGCCGACCGGAAGCTCTGTGATCTCGATCTTTTCGTTGGGCAAGATGGCTGCCTCGCCGGAAATGACGTATTTATCGCTGAAGCCCTCAATTGTGCCGCGGAAATTCTTGTACCACGGATGCATTGTTACAGGTTCCTCACCATCAAGCATGCGTCTAAAATCATAATCAATAGATACAGATAACATCCAGTGGCGTAACTAACTACCCTAAGCAGTACCCCGGGGGTCTCAAGGTGAAAGGTTGCTTGGAAGCATCCGGCTCTGCTTTCAGCTCTCACAAGATAGAAAAATGAATGTTAAAATGCAAAATGTAAATTGTTGATGTTGGAAAAGAGCAACTGCTGAGTTTCTTGCCGGCTTCTTCTCGGTAGAATCTGCCTTCCGAACCGGTGGTAGAATCACTACAAACAGACAGACTTGACGTTTCAAAAGTGCTTATATAAGGCCTACTTGAAATAAATGAATTTAGAATTTTGAAAGGTTTCTCTGGAGGCTGCTCTATTAACGTATATGTACACATTTTGTATATAATAACGCATCAAAAGTGCCATCTATGTGCCTATTTGAAAAAAGAAATATTTGACTTGACTTTGAACAATGTTCGTTACCTAAATAACCAAAAGCCAAATAAACGAAAAAAAAAAAAATGAATATCAGGGCCTCTTAATCTTAAATAAGGCCCCAATTTGACATTGCTCCTAGGCCCAATAAAAACAAGTACGTATAATAAAAAAAACACAATAAAAAGAGAATTTCTTTACGTTAGTGTGTTTTTATTATGTTCTAACAATAAATAAACTTTACACTAAAAAGTAGCAAAAATCATTAAAAGCAATTGGTATTCGTAGAGACATTACAAACAATGAATATAAAAGTTGCTTTTATCCCCTATAACTAACGAATTGGTATGGTGCATTGTAAAATGTTTCAAGCAACACTTCGTTTGGCTTGTTATGAAAATCAAATAAGCGAATTTTTCCTAATTTAAAACAGAGTTCCGAGAACATTGTAAGATTTTTAATTCATATGACTTATGTTATATACAATAAACCTATGACAAATTTAAATGAATATAAAAGAATTCTTGCTTGTATTTAAAAAAATATTTTATATTTTTTGGAATTTTTAATTATTTCAATTCAAAAGGCTGGTTAGAATTAGGGTAGAACTCTTATTCTAACTGATAACAATTAACCTAATACTCGAATATGACATAATGTTTCAATTTTCACATAAAAGTTGAAATAAAAACTATAAATTCAGCTTACCGAATGTTTGCCACAATGTCTCTAGGGTTGTAATTGGGTATTTTAGTCGACCAGCCAGTACCAATGCCTTCCGCACCATTGACCAAACCCATGGGTATGATGGGGATGTAGTGGATCGGTTCAATCTTCTGGTTGTCTTCAAACTCGTGCTGTACAACATTAAAAATAACATTCATTAAATGCGAAAGGTACATATCATCATCATCCATTACGGACCCATTACAGGGCACAAGTCTCCTCTTAGAATGAGCAGAGTACGGCTAGGTAAGAGGATTAGTAGGCTGTAGTCGACACCAAACTGGCCAAGTGCGGATTGGTAGACTCTACATGTCTGAAAACATGCAGGTTTACTCACAATGTTTACCTTCACAATTAAAGAAAATGAATTAATGCTTAAAACGCACTAAAGCACTGAGGTGCATGTCATCATTACACAACCAATGGACGGAGCATTGACGCTGCATTTTTATTTACGTGTTTATTTAAAATACTGAAAATGAAAGTCTTAACAATTACTCATTGCAAAGTCAACATCTGTCGTGTGGAAACGTGTCGGAAACGTGTAAAGAGTACATTGCCGAAGATCTGGTTGTAAGATGTTAATATTTAATATCAAAAATTATATAAAATGTTAACAAGTGTTTGATAGCTTAAACTTTAGTTTTGCAACTTTCTTACTCAATGTCCATTGACAATGTCAATACATGTTAATGAGCTATCCAACACTTATCAAAAGATGGTCGAACATGCCTTTTATTGCAGCATTATTGTTAAAATGAAATAATAAAAGCAGTCAAATACCCTATTATAATTTTAAGGGTTGATTATCTCACCACAAGCAGTGGGTCGTCGTGCGGGTGGAAGATAAGCCTGGTGAGCGGCGACATGAGGGTGAAGATGTAACGGGGGCTGGCCGAGTCCTTGCCACCGCAGAGCCGCGTGCCGAACTGACCGCGCGGCTCCAACAGGTTGATGTTGTTTGAACCCACGTAGTTTTGCGCGAGATTCACTATTGTCATCATAAGGGACTGTTCACCTGTATACATAGAATTTGAATTAACAACATAGGAATAGAAAATATTGATTAGACAAACTCAGTACAATAAATCTTTGGAATACTGACCCCTAAACTACAATACCCCGTATTTTAGGGGCCAGTGCCTTCCCAAACATTGATTGAATCATTGAGATAATATCTGATATGCTGACTGTGTGTGTATGTTTGTGAAACTGGTCCGGTTATTAAGTTATATGATGTTGGAAACTAAATATGTATTTATAATTTTTTGTTTCCTCGTAGAATCCATGTTATGAAGAGATATTTTAAATACTATTTTAGTCAATGCCCAGTAAAGTGAGAAATCAAATAGAATAGAAAACTTTATTGCAACACAACACAATTGGAAAAATACAAGGAAAACAGTAATAGTACTTAGTGCTAAAGATGGCCTTATCACTAAAAGTGATCTTTTAAAGGCAACCTGAGCCTGAACCTGAGCGTACGAAGCCGATAAAAAAGTGAAAATGTGATCAAAATCGAAAATGCCCAAAGAAACCTGTGAACAGTCAGCTAAAGGATCATATAGATCAGGATAGCAAGCTATAGATCAGGATTGGATCTGCAACCTTGATAGGTGAATTATAAGCAAAAAATTACCATGATGATATGCAGAGTGTTCTGCAACAGAACCAGCCAATTGAGCAACTTTGACTTCCCGTTTATCATTACGCTTTATGCATGTGAAGATAACTTTACGCTGGCCAGGTTTCAGCCCATCAATCATGGAAGGAATAGACCTGAAAGCAATAAATTTCATCAATAAAGTAAAGTACGTATGTAAGAGTAAGAAGAAGTTAACATTGCAAATGTTAACTTTTTCTTCCAAATATATACTGTATGTATGCAGTAATGGAATGCCAGTCATTAATATAAGTGTTTTTATACCACCTAATATTCTAATAATTGGTTTTCTTATAAAAACACTGTTATAGATCAAATGTAAGAATGAGCATTGAAACAACGAAAATCTTTATTTTTCCGCTCATTCTATTTATTCTATATATTTTAGCATGCTTGTTTGTTTTTTAGCTAAACAGACTGACTCTAAAAAATTATGATAAGTTTAACTTATTAAGACAGGTTAAAAACAACCCAATGGTTAAAATATTCATCAACATTATTTGAAATAAAATTCATTAGTTCAATGAAATATAAGTAAACAAAACATATTTTGTAACTATAGGATTTCAAGGCCTTACTTATTAACAAAATAAGCTACTTATGTTTTATAACAATAATGCATAAATTATGTCTCACCTGATATTATCTCCGTTGGAAAACAGAACAAGCTCTAAATTTACAAAATCTGAATATGTGACAGCTTTAGTGTCTTTTGTGTACAAATATCTCTCAGACAGACCAATTTCCTTCCTCCTTTTTACTTCATCCATATGACTAGTCAACCATTCTTTACGTTGGTCTGCTCCTTTCTTTGAAAAGGCTAGTTCTATGTGATGATCGTCCGTAGGGCCACTGTACCTAAACCGGATTCTATGCCTATCCATATTCTGAAAGTATTCTTTAGCCTCCTTAGATGTGGAGGTACCCAAACCTTTGTAGTATTTGATGTTATACGTATGATAGTTCTCCGTGTCTTTCTTCCACTCTTCAAACTCGGGTAGTGAGAAGAATGATAACTCTTTGTCTTTTTTTGTTGCTTTTACAATAGGTGTTATAAATTCTTCTAAAAATGGCAGTTTTAAAAGTTCCGGCCAGTTGTGATGTATAAAATTTATGATAAGTCCCTTAATATGTGATCCATCTTGATCCTGATCAGCCATAATCATAACCTTACCATATCTTAACGATTTTAAATCATCGACAGAGTTGTACTTCTTTTTGTATTGAAGGCCCATGATCTTTATCAAATTATTTATTTCTACATTTTCTAAAACCTGTTTATGTGAAGCATCCCTAACATTTAGAGGTTTACCTTTCAATGGGAATACACCATAATGATCTCTGCCCACTACACTCAATCCAGACACAACTAAAGTCTTGGCTGAGTCTCCCTCAGTAAGGATAAGGGTGCAAAGATGAGCATTCTTCGTCCCTGCATCGTTTGCATCTTCCAACTTCGGTATACCTTTAAGTTTGCTTTGTTTTTTACCAGATGCTTTCACAAGTTCTGTCTGAGCTTTAAACTTAGCCCATGTAAGTACTGATTCAACTAAACCAGATTTAGAGACTGCGTTAATAAACTTTTCAGTCAATGTACACTTCGATCCAAAGCTTTTAGCTTGAAGGGTCATATTCTCTTTTGTTTGTGAATCAAAGGTAGGATTAACAATGAGACAGTTGACAAAAAGCCACATATGATTTTTGACTTGGAAAGGTTTGATGTTGACACCACCCTTATTCTTTTTCTTTAATACTTCCAGAACATTTTTTACTATATTATCTGTTACAGAGTCAACATGTTTACCTCCTTTTGTAGTGGCAATCGAGTTAACAAACGAGACCTGTTGGAAACCTCTATCAGAAAGTGTCAAAGCTACTTCCCATCGGTCATTTACTTTTTCGTAAACAACCTTCAAAGGTTGTCCGTTCTCATCTTCTTTTCCTTTTATGTACAAATCTACATAGTCTTTAAATTTATTTATTTTTAATCTTTCTCCATTGAGATAGACTTTCACACCCTGTGATGATGCAGCTACATCGTAAGCTCGTCGCGACATCAATGCAACAATGTCATCTTCTAGTTTGTCCATTTTAAATTTAGCCAAGTCTGGACTAAAAGTCACTTTAGTAAAATCATCATCTTTGCCGGCTTCCTTAACCTTCGGTTCTGAAGCTTTTGTCATATTGGCACCCCAAGTTTGTTTAAAATGTTTCTTATACTGTCTAGATGCTGTTTCTACAGTGAATTTTGTTGAGAAAATGTTACACAGCTTGGCACCATATCCATTTCTTCCACCTGTCACTTTTTCCTCTTCATCATTATAATTGGATGATGTCAAAAGATGTCCAAATATCATTGTTGGGACATACATTTTCTCATCCTTGTGCATAACTACAGGAATACCGCAACCGTTGTTGTATACTGATATTGTATTTTGTTCTTGATTTATATCAATTCTGATAACGTCCATTTTGGGATCTCTCTGTTTGTTGTCTGCTGCATTTACTAATATTTCATCATATAATTTGTAGAGACCTGCAGTATTTGAAAACAATTAGAAATGTATATGTATCACAACAATGCAATAGCAAAAATAAAACTTGCAATGAGTAAGTATTACAGAGTATTTTATATTTACATAAAAAAAATGGAAATGCCATGAAATAGAGAAAAAAAAGATAATATAAATTAAAATACCCTTTTTTCAATGGCACATTGGTTGATTTCAAATATCTGATGTATTTTTACAAAATTATATAATAAAATTAATAATTATATTTTACCAGGGACATATGTAAGCTCCCGCTGAACCATACAGTCCTTTGATTTGTCAAACACCCACATTGTCTCTGTGGCACGCTCAACTGACCCAATATAGGTATCAGGACGCAGGAGTATGTGCTCAAGCTGGGATTTCTTCTGGTAAATCTTCTCAATGGACCCCTTTTGGCCCTTGGGCACAGGTTCTCCTGTGCCATTGCTGCTCATTTTTTCAAACATAGACTGAAAATTTGATACAAGTATAATAATTATCCAGCAGGAGAATCTGTACAGTTATTTTGCAATTTTTCAATCTTTATACACCAAACAGATCTTACAAAAGGTACTCTCAACATATTATGAATAATTGTTTACATGTCCGTCATTTATTACTATAAAAAAAATAGCAAGGAGTATGAAGTTTGAAGAAATTATAAAATAACCATACAAATTCTCTTGCTTCTCACTGCATGAAGCAAATTAAGCCTAATTTGCATTGTACAACATAGAATTCTACAAAGTATCACATGCTTCTATCCAATTCAACTCAGCTGATTGTGCATCCCTACTACTATTTAACACTACACTGATCTTGATGAATTTATAATATATTGTTTTTTTTATATTGTTATTATTTTTTATCCCACAAAATGTAACAGATTCCATAGAAAATTGTAAAATACATAGCCCAATAAACCACTTGTAGCAGTGATAGCCCAGTGGACAGGACTTTAACTTAACTTTCGGGGGGCCAAGTTAGAATCCCAGCATGTCAAACAAGCATAACAAGCAAGCGTATAGCATCCAAGTCTAACTTTTTTATGCAAATACAATATCACTAGCTTGACAATGAAGGAAAACATCGTGAGAAAACCTACATGCCTGAGAGTTCTCCATAATTTTCTCAAAAGGTGTTTGGAGTCCACCAATCTACACTGCCAGCATGGTGGGCCTTAACCCCTTCTCATTGTGAGATGGGTTGATATGATGATTATGATAAACAGACTGTTGGGTTTACCGACATAATTGGCAGGATACAGTTTGTGCCTCATGATGTATGTTGGCATGTAAAACATGTATGAATTTTTCCTGAACAATGCATGAACTTAATTACTCGTTCCGGTCCCGGGACTGGGCCTGACAGCTAACATTGTTAGCTGTCAGTCCGTCATTATCACACCTGATACTGATAGTTTTTGTTGTGGTTGCCTATATAATGGTGGGTTAGCAATAGAGTTTAGGCTCTATACTGTAGAGTACTAAGTGCGTCTACAGTTAGATTTTAACTATTGATTATTATGATGAGACATTTTGATCTCCTAATTTACCTAATATATGTAGTTAAAATAAAGTATACTAAGTACCTTGAGTGAGTACCTTACGGACATGAGTAAATTCAGAATACTAGTAATTAAATATGCTATATGTGTAATTAAGGGGAAATATGGCAAGGCCTAAACGGCATTTTCGCGGCATAACCAGTATAAGTTAGAGTGGAAGGTGATGTTTCAAATAATTCGATGTATCAATTGCTTAAACGTGATGGACGATTTTGATCACAACGTAAATAGTAGAATTCGATAAATACACTTACTTATTTTGGTCAAAATAAACAATTAAAAATTTTGACCGTTACCAATCAAAATGCCGCCAAGATGAACGAAGAGGAGTCCTACCTTTATATTCGCAATCTTGGGAGCTGTGCTAATAACACGTGTGCGATCAACGCGTTTCACGATATGTCTTGAAAACAAGACTACTAGGAGTTTACTGCTATTAGCTTTTGCAAAACAACATTTTCGTTGCTGTAATTCACACAAATTACAATTTACGATGTATGTACTAACGAATTTGACAAAAGACGCCGTACGCCACAGACCAGGAAATAAAATAAAGCGTGAAGCGCATAAGTGAATGACTATAGACAAGGGACAACACAATTTCTGCTTCTTCAACGAAGAGTATACATCTAAAATAATTTTAATTATTTAGCAATCATTTTTGACAAAAATTGCATTGAAAACATATACTAAATCGTAATAAAATGTGAAGAAAGGATAGTAAATATAAAAGTTGTGTAGTCCTTAACAATAGCGGCACCTAAACGTTAATAGTAACTACCACTGCTGTCTGCTAGTGCCTCACTATGATCACAAACTAAAATAAATAAATAATCTATGATCCAGATTTATTTTTAATAATATTTTGAGGTTGTTTTCATTACATTCTTGTAAAATTTATTATAAATATATAGAACTTGGTGAAATAAAAATGTCCTTATTCTCCTATGCGGCAATAGCCCTAAAAAGGGCTGCTACATTTCGGTATCCATTGAAGAGAAACTTCGTAAAACTTGACAGTGGTGCATCATTTAGTTCGGCGGTTACCAAAACAATTCATGATGTGAATACAAACGTTACAAAAGATGTTATATTGTTTAAGTATGAGAATCCAAAGTTTTATATGTACATGAATATATTTGCTGTAGTCCAATATATGTTTTGGACATATTTAGGACTGTTCGCTCTGCAAAACTTAAGAGATGCACCCGTGGATAAATCTACCGTTACTGATGATACGCCATGGTATCGAAAGATAAATTTAGGCGAGAATAAGTATAAAAATACTCTAGGAGTTGTAGCAGTTATTATTGGTAAATACAACTGGCTCGCATAAGTCATTATACATACCTAGTTAATACTTTACGAGTATCTCAAACCACATACAATCTAATAACCAAACAATGTCTAAAGTATAAGTATAACACATCTAATTTCCCTTCCCCTTCTTTCCTTCCCACATGCACCAAATTTAAATTTTTCAAGGGATCTTTTTAATTGGGAACTCTTTATTATTTGGGTACAAGAGAATCATTAAAAGATAAATTTAACATTTTCAAAATAATGACATTGTATGGCCAATACATATTTGAAAATTTAATGTTCATAAAAATATTTCTAAATTAAAGAAAAAATGTGACTGCATTAATTTGAACATTAGAAGTAAAAATAAACTTGCAGTGCAGTATACTAGGTTACATAAAATTAATAATTTGTAATTATTAATTTTACAATAAGTTTATTTTAAGAACAAAAAAATTTTAAAATTGTATACATTTGCAACAGAAAAACTGTTGCAAATGTATACAATTTTACAATAAAGTAACAGAGACTTTATTTAATTATCTCTGACTATTTCAGGAACTGGTTCTCTAGGAATGATATGGATGTATACCCTAAAATCTGTGCGCTATCTTATCCTCAACAAAGGTGGACAAAATCTAACATTCATCACATATGCACCATTTGGAAATAACAGGATAATGAAAGTGCCTATTGAATTTGTATGTTGCAAGGAGAGTCGAAAGTTGGCTAAAGTGCAGCTACCATTGAAGGTGAAAAATACAGTAATGCATTATATGCTAGACATGAGAGGGGAGTTCAAAAATCCATTGCTTTTTGATTGTACAGCTGGTCTTAAGAGAATATGGTGAAATTGAATCTTAAAGGTAATTAACATGTGAACTTATAATCTTTGAACAATGAATAAGATATCACAGTCACAGGTTTGATTCCCAGCAAGGACAATTTGGCAATATATTAATTTAGAATTTTCTCTGGTCTGTTAACCATTGGGCTAGTTATAACCCTACCAACCAAGACATGCTACCAAGTGATTTAATACCCCATGATGCTGCATGGGACCAGGTTACATAAACCAGCATAATAGGTGAGTTGCTTCCATTTAGGCAGCCTCATCACTTACCAGTAGTGTGAGATTGCAGTCTAATGCTACTTTGAATTGAGATTGCAGTCTAATGCTACTTTGAATAAAAAGAAAATTTAAGCTGTACTCCAACTTGAAGTTGCCTCCTCAATGAGATCATTTTTTTTTATACCAGACTAATGATTTATTTTTTATGTTTCCTTTTCCATATTCAAACATTTATATCATTTCTGTTGTGTCTTGTTTGCATATTTCGTAAACTTTGGAGTGTAAATAATTTTTAGCATAAGTTAGTAAAATGCGTAAGTTTGTTTATATTCTAGGCAGTTATAAATAAATAATTATAGATGCTGTTAAATGATGTATTTCTTTATTTCATTCATATTCAAACTTTTTCAAATTAAATATAAGAAGCATAGTACTTACTTTTGATGCTTTCATACATGTTATCCAGTGATTAAGATCATTTTCACTGCCAATTTAAATCTCAAGGTGTCTTCTATTTTTTCTTAGGATAAATGTTAATAAATCAAACAAATATATTCGAAAATTCTTTATTATTTCGTAATTAAATTAACTGAAAGTCTATTCTGAATTAACACAAAAAAACAAGTACAATAATTGATAACAAAAATATTTTTTCTTTTCACATTATTTACAAGTGCGTTCGCGTCACACAAAAACATTTTTTTGTCATTTGTCTAAAAATAAGATAAATTACGAAAAATAAATTCTACCACTATGCACGCCGAAAAGTAGCAATTTACGATTAATGTTTGCCTTTATGGAACACTTTGAAGAGCGCCAAATAATATAAAAGATGTTTTTCAAATTACCTGTGCAACTTAACAATTTTTTTCTGACTTATAATGGAAAATAATCTTTTTATGACTTTTTAGTGTTAAGTATATTTTAAAATTAGTTTAAAAATAAGGGCATGAATAAAACAAATACAAAATGTTCTTCTTTTTTTTTTAACATATTTAACACTAAAAAGTAATGAAAAGATTGCTTACGTAATTAGACCAGTAAGAAAAAAATCATTATATTATTTTACATTACATTATATTATTTAAAAATATCCTATAACAGCTGCTACAGGGTGCTATACAATTGTATTTTGTTTAATATTTCTTAGGTATTGCTTTTTATGATATTTCATGGATAACATTTTTTTTTTAACCGAATCGTAGTTTTAAGACGAAGAAATACACATATATTTCAATATAATTTTCATTTTTGTTATTTTAACAAACATTTAAAAGCATGCGATAAAGACAAACATGCGTATTAATGAAAATTGATAAATCTGAGCACTAATTATTTAAGAAAATATTTTGAATTAGTTTCATATGCTATTTACATCACATTCAGAAATAATCTATAAGTGTCTAATTTTTACAAAAACAAATAAAGTACGATGACAACCTTCCAAAATATATATATAGGTACATTTATTTATTTCATGTCTTATCGACGTGTGATAACTTATTAAGATACTACGAATCACTTATTATTAAGACTATACTACAGACAATTTCCGTTTAATTCTACAAAATGCTTCCAACTAGCTTGCTTGCAAGCCACCGAGGAACGATGGAGTCCGTTTTGATACCTCCTTAAATCTATATTGGTGAGCGAATCATCAAAAAGGGGATTGCATATTCAATGTAGTGTAGATACACAAGAAAGAGATGGCAACAATGCGAGTCAGTAACAACGTCGAGTCAATAATTAAATCGCTATGTCAATAATATGTTTTTAACCTCAGTTGTCAATATCAACAAAAAATCCTTTGAATCGGATTTGCAAAATAAAATATCCCGTATATTTCACTGTTATTAGAGACTTATTTAACATTCATAACACAAGACACATATCATATGAGTACCCCCTCCTATTTTGAAATCTGTTAACAAAACTTTAGCATTTAGGATCCCTAACTCATAAATAAAACCTAAAATGAAAACGTCAAATATAATATGTCACTTTAAAAAAAACATAAACCGTCCATCGATCCTCATTATATTAAGTACAATATGAAATCGTTATTTACAATAAATTAATATTTTGTTACTCCCCTAAAAATAAATTACGATTTAAGGCTCTTCAGTGAGCGCACATAGGAAAAGCAGTGCACAGCTTTATGTTGCCCAGCATATTAAACCATGCGCAAAACCGAACTATTACGCTAAGTGCAAGTTGCCAAACGCCCCTTTGGCGTAAGAGTAAATATGTTAATTTATACGACAAAACATCATGATTTGACAACTCCATAAAAATATACTAGATATGACCAAACATGATAATACATAGTTATTTATGCAACTGGTATGATTATATTATGGTTATTGTTGGAAATAAGCTAACGGTTTCAGAATATTTTCTAGAGGATTAAAAAGGTAGGATAACGTAACATTATCAGTTTTTTTTTAATAACTCATACTAGGTGCAAGTCACACTCGCTTTGACCAATGGCGTGTCTTTCCGTATGTTAGAGAGAAAAATAATTTCTTGCTAGGAAATTATGTTTTAAATTTAAGGTCAAAAATGTTAATGGAGACATAATTCTTTAGTAGCAAAGCTTAATTAAAAACCACGTGGATATGCCTTTTTTTTTTAATCGCTTCTCATTTCATTTACTATTTTTGAAAGTAAAACTAAAATGTTAGAATTGAACGATGCTTGTTCATAAAACTCAATCACATAAAAATGTAGGACGATTTGAATTAAATAAAAAAAATATACTTTTTATGTTTTGTTTGAATTTGCGTATGGATAGTGCTGAGAGAAAGCTATATATCCATTATTCACCTTGGTTTATTATATAGAATAAAATTGGTAGTAGAATGATCTGCAGTTAACTTTGTATGGAGATTCACAGTCTAAGTCATATTTCAAAAGTATTTTATAACATAATATAATATAACGCCACGTTAAACGGGATGCAAGCTCTGCTTTGCGTATAGTTCAACACTTATGGCACCTGTCGATCACAGGTGGTATAAAAAAATAAAGATATAGACTAAAAATACAGTAATGCATTGTCTCACTGCATTGCAGTTACTATTATACACTCTTGACTTTTCACTTCACCTGAAGCCATTTATGCAGTGTCCAATATAGTTATGTAAGTGAAAAAAAATAGCTTTCAATTAATTTTGATATTATTCATATTTGGTATATTAAAAAATACAAAAAGATACAAAAATATTTTTGGTAATGAACAATATTTAAGCATAATTTAAAGTGGCCAAAAATTGAATTTAGAAGTGGTAAAAAAGAGTGAAACTTGTTTCTGCATTTTAGGTATTTTTTATCCATTATTGAGAAATAAAACAGTTCGGGTTAAGGCACCCGAATACTAACTACATACATTTGACGGGATAAAGATGAAAGGATCAGGTCAGAGAAAAGGATTTTTTTATCCCTAGCTCAGTGCTATTGTTGTTGGAAATCAGGCCAAAATTTGTCGTTGTTGTGCATACAATTTAGATCTATGGTGTATTTGTAATCCGAATTAAAACATAACTTTATTGGCAACTGCAAAACACCGATATGCATACCCATTTGCAAAATGTTTAAAAAAAATAATGACTACCAACTAAAAAGTGCACGCCAGGCGCACTAAATTATTTTTTTTTTCTCGTTTTTTCTTATATAAAAATAATTATCTGCCAGTTTTACATTACGCACGAATAACTTATAAAGTACCTATGTTAAGTGATTTGTTTTTATTATAAAAGCATAACGCTCATATTTTAAATAACTATATGAATGATTTGATATAATCGTGTTCAACTTATTAGCTATGGCATTAAAAGCGTAACACACTTGTAAGCGCAATTTGTGACTTGAGTTCATAAATGAAGAGGTGTCAAAATACATTGCGTTACGATTTTAGTGTCATAGAAGCATTACAAGCACCACATAATCGTTCGCATGATAACTTTGCCTTTATACCATTTGGCAGCTTTTTATAATCCATAAGTCTCTGCTCGGGCTTGAATGCTAATAAGTTTTGACACAATAAACAGGCTGTTTCTCGAACTACAAAAAAAAATCGTAGAGCCAAATTTTGAAAGCAATTTTACGAAACTTGTTTTAAAAAGTTTCACGATGCATTTATTGTATCTATTAATAAGATTTATAGTTAACAAATGCCACTCAAAATTTGGTCTATTTTGTCCTATTCGTTGTTGAGGATAGTACAAACATACATAATTTTTAGAATCACACATTTACATGGTTTAATTTTACTCATACAATGCATGACTTTACTCTGAAGCATGACCCTAATTCTTTTTAAGAATGCATTCCTTTACTAAAAATAAAACTAAAGAACTCTTTTTTGTTTGTTGTATATAGCGCGAAGTAAAATTTAATTATTTTTTGCTTGTTTTAGCCCATCTCTTGAGAAAGTTTGTAAATTTATAAAAGTCGGCATAAGTCGTTCTATCTCATTCGCTCAATATAAGGGCGAGCGAATATTGTGCGAATGAGATAGTATGATATCGACCGCCGCTTAATCTATTCTTTAATAGCGCGAGTTATATCAGTACGCACCGACCGTAGTAGTAAAGCAAAAGAAGTAAAACTGCGGGCGCGACATGTGATCAAATTTAGGCTGTTAGAGTGAAATGTGAATAATCAAATAAATATCAGTTATAATTCCAGGAATTGCAAACATGGGCTGTAGCCTCAGAGTCATGTATACAATCTATCCTGAAACCTTGCGTAGTGCTATCAAAATCATACTCGACTTATCTCACTCATCAGTCTCATACTCTTACATAAACATCAGTCAGCATTTTCTCTATAAGTCGCTGTTAAATATTTGACTGCAAATTTGCTTGTACACGAAATTAAAACTTAATAATTGACAAATCAAAAGAAGAGGTTTACTTTTCAATCATTATTCATATAACTTTGAGAAACGGTGAAGAATTATTTGGATAAATATATATATTTTACAATCGAAGTCGCATAATTACATTTAAAAATACATCAATTATTATGTTGATACATACATAGAAGTAACTTTGTTCATCGAATCTATATATTAGCCGATTGTAAATCTTCTAATGTATTTACTTATATCAGTATTTTCTAATGATAGAAATATTTTATTCCTGTTATCCGTGTCCCGGAAGTGTTAAAACTAAACTACGCCGCAAACTGTATTTAAGAGAGTATACCAAAGAAGTCCACTTCATCGAGAAGAAGCTACCGGTACAAAAGCAACAGCGTCTTTTTCTAGTAGTTGGCTACTCCTTGATTAAAAAGGGAACCGGTAATTGAATGGAGCCTTGTATGACCAGTATCTACACCGGGTTCCCGTGACGAGGATAAATAATTCAATTTACTCCGTGCGTATCTAAGAAAATATTGATACGATATGATCAAGGAAATATAAACAAAAGTTATAAATTGCTATATTCTGTTTATTAACAATCGACCGTTTGCCAGAAATCAGATCTAACTACACTAACTGTTGCTTTTGTACCCGCTCTCCCCTATGTAGTGTTTGCATCAGCTTAAAACTTAAGTTCAAGTTAAAATACTCCCGAATCAACACTATTTAATAAGTATGTTATAGTACGAATATTTTTTTGTTCGTAAAATAACAGTTCGATTTAATGTTCTAGATTTGAAAATATTTTTTTTTCTTGAATTTGTAATAAACTTCAAAAATACTGCCTATTTCACCACTACCCACTTTAAGTCAACTTTAAACTTTCACAGATCAATAAGTTCTTTATGGTGTAAACCTATTATATGAAATGCTAATTTCACTATTCAGGGCCCTAATTATCTATGGCATTGAAATCATAATCATGCGAAATGCATTTTGGGACTAAGTATTGACAGCTCTACATACAAGGAAAGTCATATTCTACGTCACAAATTATGATTATGAGAGTCTTAATATTAAAATGTATAAGAGAATCAGGGCCCCCGTATAATATAATATTTATATACTTTGAATTTTTCGGTTTTCAATTTCTTTTAAGTTACATAATACTCAAATATGATTCGTTGAGTCGTTTGAAGATCTAATTTTTTTTAAAAACGGTTTAATTTTAAGTTAAATTTTTTTAGTTTCGCGTCTCGTTTTTAATTCCATTTTGTTATCTATATTAGCTTGGCCCATTTTGTCACAATTTTCTTTGAAAGGCCATTAAAAATTATAATTATTTAAATATATTTATATATATACTAATAGGTACGCTTATTGAATCGAAACCATCAAATCTTATTTTCGATAATCTATTAAAAAGATTAGTTATGAGAGACTTGTAGAAGACGTTTTTTTTCACATTTATCATTAAATATATTTTGAACTAACCTAATCTAGTCCCATGGACCATCATTAAATACATCGCTATAGTCAATATTCAGTAAATCTCAACGCGTGGTGACAGTGCATTTAATTACAAAACTCTTCTGTCATGATGTTACAAGAACTTTTTTCTATGGACCAACACGTTAGAGCTGATATTACTTTAGGATGACATTTGCATTGCAATTACTTGCGCTATAGTCTGTCACCATGAGTGTTTACTATTAGGCCGCATTCGGATCTTAGCGAGCGCGAGTGGCGACAAATACCTGCATTTACAGTCCTCAATAATTTTACACTTGTATTGAGTGATTCTCGTGTATCAGAACACTAACGTTTAAGTAAAAGGGATCTTATGCGTATCATCACGTTAACCCATTACCGGCTACTACAGAGCTCGGCTCTCCTCTCACAATGAGCCTCCACCACGCTGGCCCAGTGCGGATTGGTGGACTCCACACACCTTTGAGAACATTATGTAGAACTCTCAGGCATGCAGGTTTCCACACGATATTTTCCTTTACCGTTGAAGCAAGTGATATTTTAATTACTTAAAACGCACATAACTTAGAAATGTTAGAGGTGCCTGCTGGGATACGAACTCGGGCCTCGAGCTCCTACTCAATATTATGGGTGTATGTTGATTGTATTTATGGGTTAATTGAGTATATATTAGTTTATTATTTCATATTTATGTATTGAGCTATTTGGATGTAGGTTTATAATGGCAGAGATCGCTACTAGGCGATAAGGCCGCCTTTTGTATTCTACTTTTATCTTTGTACTGTCTTATATTACTCTTTTATTTCCCTTACTTCATAGTGGCGTACGAAAGAAGAGTTAAATAAATAAATAAACATTTCAAAATATTTAAAATCGGAAATTCTTTACTACTTCTATTCTATAATCAACCTGCCAAAATAATGTGTGCTTTAAAACTAGGTAGATTACTTTCATTTTACTTTAACGTTACTCTTAGGGCCGGCGCCCATTGTCGGCATCGGCACGACTGAGGATTTTAGGTGGCAAATAGCAATATACATTAACATAATGACAATAAAGTAGAAATTTCCATTATATATGGTCGTAATAACAAAAATACCGCTTCGGTATGCTTGAGGCTGCTGTATCGGCAGCCTTAAGAATGCTTCGGGATGCTTCGGCATCCTTCGGCATCCTTCGGTACCCGCCGGCGCCGAGGCACCACTCGGGGATAGCTTGCCCTGCGGGGCGAGGGGAGGCATCCGCCATTTGAATCATTTGACTCACACACAACACAATCGAGGTAACCACTGCGTGTATCGGTTGTTTGCTGTAACAACGAATTTTCTTGTAACAACGATGGCGGAAGAAAAGCTAATTAATTTAGTTCGTCTACACGAGTGTTTATACAATATAAAATCGCGTCACTACAGTGACCAACACATGAAAAATAATGCGTGGGAGCAAATCGCCAAAGAATTCAATAAAACACGTAAGTAAGCATCATAAACATTGTATTTTTTATTGAGTTATAATAAGTATAAGTATATATAATATATAATTAATTACATTGACTTATAGATCGTTGGTATTTTATGATCTATTGACAATATTATTCTGCCAACTAACTGACCCATGTTCAGAGTTAAAATATTGTTTAAATTGATCTCTAATGACCATACCCTCGCACATGATAATATCGGTATCGCCAACTACATTGTTATCCACGGAACTTTCTAAAATGTCACTTTCCTGTAGTGGGTTTGGAAGTTCCGTCGTTGCATTGTTAATGATGTAATTATGTAAAGAACAGCAGGCTAAAATGATGTTATCTATATATTTTGCTTGTACTTGCATTCTCCTCTGAAATATTTCAAACCTTGATTGAAGAATGCCAAAAGCACTCTCCACAATACGCCTTGCTCGACTTAGTCTGTAATTAAAAACTCTTTTCTCTATATTTGCCAATTGATTCGCAGGGTACGGTCTCATTATATTTTTCGTTAGTGGAAATGCTTCATCAGCAACAAAAACATAGGGTAATTCTTCAGTTATTCCTCGTAAGCTCACATTTTGAGGAATATTTAAGGTGTCGTTTTGCAATTTTAAACCCAATTTTGAATGATCTAATATACCACCGTCGCTATTTCTACCATAAGCACCTACATCGACAATGACAAATCTGTATTTAGCATCTGCTACAGCCAACAGAACGATACTAAAAAATTTTTTATAATTAAAATACATACTTCCACTATTATTTGGAGCTCGTATCTTGAAGTGCTTGCCATCTATGGCACCAATACAATTTGGAAAATTCCATATTTCATCAAAGTCTTTAGCAATTATCTTCCATTGTGCTGTTGTTGGTTTTGGCAGAACGATACGGCCAAGAATATTCCAGATTACACGGCAGGTTTCATGGACTATACAACGAACTGTACTAAATCCCATTCGGTAATTGAATGCTAAAGTTTTGAAACTGACTCCTGTGATTAAAAACCTGAAAAGAAACATTATATTTTTAAATATAGCTTAGGTAGGTACCTATTAATCTATTGCCACTTGGAAAACCTGCGTGAAAACCCCTCACTAACAAACCATTCATTTATATGTTTATTATATTATTTTCAGCTCAAGAATGCCTCAAGATGTGGACGAACATCAGAAACAACTATCGAAAAGCGATAAAAAATAGAACAAGCAAAAGTGGTGATTCTGCAAAGCCACAAAGGCCAATAAAACACGAAAGAGAACTCCAATTCTTAACTACATTTTTACAAAATAGAGCACAGGTATCTAATTTAGATTCGTCTTCCGAGGACACACAAGATTCTTTCTTGGATTCTCTTCAATCACGGCCACAATCACAAATGTCACATTCAGATTCACAAAACTCGCGTCCTCGATCACAAAACATAACCACAGCTGAGATATTAAAAAATTATATAGATTCTAAAAATAACGAAGATGAACATCCTATAGATATATTTTTTAAATCAATGTCTGCTACAGTAAAATCTTTACCGAAAAAGTTGCAACTTCAAGTGAAAAGAGATGTATTGCTTATTGTTAATAAGGCAGAAATCGAATATTCAGAAATGTTAGAAGCACCACAGCATATTGAAACAACAAGATCTATTAATGAACCATCCACATCGAAACAAAAACCTCCTGTGAATCAATCAAACTACACCATGGACGATTTTTCTTATTACACACCCCAAGCAACATCCGTAAATAACGAGGACAACATACATTCAACATTGAAATATACACCGACACCCATACCTAGATGCCAAGACCAAAACATTGAAATCAGTGATTACCAGAATATTGAAACCAATGATTACCAGAATTTGTAATTTCTTTAACATATTATTACCTGCAGCAAAGCTAATGTGATTAAAAATAAAGATATGACTCCAATGTCATCAACAATCGCTCCACGACGACAGTTCTATGACCGGCGCAGCATGAAATATAGATTCAGACGAAATAGTAATGTAGTCTGCGATCTGAAGTCACCATTCGAATCATACCTGTACGAGTATATGTGAATTAAAAAATAATAAATATGATTATTAACACATTAAAGTATTGTTTATTATTAACTAACTAAGGGAACTATTTAATTTTCCGGGATAAAAAGTAGCTTATGTCACTCTCCAGGTCCTCAACTATACCCAATCAAAAAATCACGTCAATCCGTGGCTTTCTTGCAGCGTGATTGAAGGACAAACCAACAAACACACTTTCGCATTTATAATATTAGTATGATTACTCACCTCAAGCACACAGACAATCTTTCTTCAACAGATATAGGTGTGCGAAAATTTGATTGTTTTTTCTCCATGAAAGGTCGAAGCAAATGAACCAGACTTTCAAAATTTTCATAACTCATTCTATAGTAGTCATAAAATTTTCGCACGTCATAACGCAAATCATTGAATAAATTGTTGAATTCACCGGACGTATATCGTTGCTTCCAAAGGTTGTTCACCCAAAATCTTCTTGATTGATTAGATTTCTCTTCTTCTTCAGCAAGAGCTGCTATGAGCACTAGATCCCAGTCCACCATATTAAATACAACTCACACAACTAGCTTGTAACAACTCTGAAACTGTTTTGACGAGAAATACGATATTGAGACGCTTCGGCAAGCTACAGGACGGTGCGGCATGCTAAAGGACGCCTCGTCATCCCTAAGAACGTTGCAGCATGCCAAAGCATAGTTTCCATCAGTGTGCGCTTGCATGTAGGATGCCGAAGGATCCTGTTCCTTGCCGATGCCGACAATGGGCGCCGGCCCTTACGCGGCATATGATTGCAAGTGTAAAATTGTATACAGATAACTCTTCAGTTTTATATCTTATTTTTTTTATAATAAACCTTCGTTTTGCTATTAGTTTGTAATTTAACTTCTTTGTTATCGGGTTATGCAATTATATATTTGGCAATCTTGAAGTGCAAATTATTAAACATTATTCTTATCGCTTTCATTTGCAAGTAAGACAACCGGAAAATATCCAGACCTGATCATAGCTGATCCAATTTAGAATATATGCATTCACAAAACCGGCCGTGTTGGTAATAGAACCCGGTACTTATAGGGCCAAAGCAATTAACAAATAATAAACCCAAAAATTACTTTCATATCAAAAGCCTTTCGCGATCGCCAAGAACCGAATAAATTGTCCACAAGAAGGCTACTATAGTGCCTTTTCCTTAATTTTTATAATTAATATATAATTGTGATTACTTGTACGAAGATCATAATACAAAACACTACTGCAAGTCTTTTAAGATCATTTTACAGTTGGTACGTATGATACGCCCTATTCACTGCTATAACTACAGCTAGCACTTCTAAGACCATTTGTCGCTACCCCTAGCTACAATAAACACATAACCATTTCGAATATTATGAAAATTAAGCTTAATTTGCTATACTCCGCGAAAAGCAGGAGAATCTGTATGGTGTAATTTATAATTTCTTCAATCCTTATACTTCACCAAACAGATCTTCAAGATTATTAGAATTATTCATTATTCACAATTATTCATTGTTAAGTCAACATCTCCTGAGGATGCTCCGGTTTCGGAGTGAAACGTGCGTAGAGGATAGATTGCCGAAACGATTTTATAAACTATTTCCTTAGGCTAAGTTTACTAACAGTTAACTTTGTATTTTACTAACCATTTATTATCCAAGTCGGTCGAAATAAACGAATTTTATTTTTATTTTATTTATATGGATTTAAGAAATTATAGATAACACCACACAGATTCTCCTTAAGCTTAATTTCCATTATATATCATGGCATTCCGCAAAGTAACGCCTGCTTCTATCCAATACGAACATCTACTATACAATATATATGAATACAATAATATATATATGAATCACAATGAAAATACACTTTCCGCCTTCGTTACATACTATATAACAAAGAATATAATTTCGATGGCATATCAAATGATATAGTTGATCTTGCTCTAAAAGACCGTTTGGTATTTATGCTCCATATTTTTAAATGGGAGTGAATAAGGTTTACTGCACTAAAACCGAGGTCAAACGGCTATCGTAAGATAGAAGGGCTATAAAGGTCTTACAAGTAAACAAGGCGTAACGTCGGAATAGTTTTTGTTTTGTCACGCTCTGATATTCGGAAGGGGCTCTTAGTTAAAGTGCGACAATACATTATTCTGGCTCTATGCCAAGTCTATTTGTGAGGTTCCGAAAGTTTTAAATGCATTTATAAAAGTTCAAGCAGTTTTATTTTATTAAAGGTAAACTCGGAAATCTATTGCTACCACATTGAGTTTAAATTCAAAAGTCTCACCCTAACAAAGAGGTGTACTAACTAGAACGATGTGAACAGTGTTTTAATTCCATGTCAGACATTGAGCAATCCAGTCCAGTTATTGGAATGGCAGTCTAATGCGCAGGATATGCCGAATTTCCAAGCTAAGTAGCTAACCTTTGGCGTTCCACTGCAGTAAAACCAATGTCATTATAATAAATTAAGTGATGTGCAGAAGTTGCGACATAAGTTGCCCTTTCCATTCCAATCCAGGCCGATCTTGGAATGGAATTACTGGACTGGCGTAAGTACCGAATTTTGTATCTACAGTAATATCCTATCTATCACATTTAAAGTACATTCAAAAACTTATCTAACATTCAAATGTTATTTATACAATATTTATTAAAGACGTCATATTACAATATTAATGAAATGACCATCTAACGTCAATTTCAGCATAAATGGCTAGTTTCAAAGTCTGCTTTGGAAACCAACTTTATTAAAACCACGTTTTGCAATACATATTATTTTTGCTTTGTTGCATTCAGTGGCGTGCACTACATACATGCACGAAAGCAATGCCCACCCTATTTTTTTTTTCTTTACACCATCTTCTTGCTTTAAGCATACCCTGGTAGACCACTGTGCACGTCACTGATTGCATTGAGTTTAGTTTAAACGGGGATAATCGAACTTTAAACCAAGTTTTTTTTTATCCGCAAAAACCAGATCAATATATCCATATATACATTTTTGCGAAATACAATAAATTAAACCCAGCGTCCCTTTGGGGTTACTGGACATCCGCAACTTCAACTTATGTAATACACCGCATTCACTTTTAATCTTACGTACACATACTTAAAAACCTACCCGATGAACACGCGACGCGCGATTAGTCAAATCGATGCACAATATTTTCCTTAACCAGTATCACATCTGACCGGCTGAATCGTGTCGTCGTCCTTTCAAAACTTCACCCTTCATCATCGCTACGAAATTACCGACCGAAATTCAGAGACAAACCCTCTGGTGTATCGGTCGGAGTTTCGCTGTCTACAATCATTTAAAGTACATTACAACAACGTTCTTATACGCATGCTTACAACCACTTATCGATGGTATATAATATATGTTATTATACTACAACCTTTAGATTTAAAAAGTTCGATCAGCACGTCCGAAATTCGGCCTAACATTTCGTCGTAACGCAAACGCAATAAAGGTACGTATTACCTCGTATTCAAGTCCCTTATCTAATAGCGGCGTCGTCAGTCGGAGAGAAACCTCGCTCTCGTCTCGTCACCGTCGTCGTCTCGGCCTGGACTGATGCTTTCGATTTCGTCCACCTCCTCGAGGTTTTTTGTGTTCGGGTTGCATAGTCTGGAATTAAGAAGAGGTTGGATTTGAATTGTTTGGCTATAGTTTAAAGGGGAAAATGCCATTCCATAGATTGCTTTAGCCTTCGATTGTAAAAAGCAACGAACCGTTTTAGATAAACGCGTTATTGTAGTTTTCCCACAGACAATAACCGGCGTATCTTCAAGGTACCTAAGGCCTACTCATCACTAAATAAATAAATAAATAATGAATAAATATATTACTACAATCCACACATCGCCATCTAGCCCCAAAGATACTGAGACGACTGATGAATATTTTCTTTATGAATAATACATAAATACTTATAATATAGGAGGTGGGAAGACGACATTAAACAGACCGCGGGACCTAACTGGCGCAGAGTAGCGCACGACAGGAAGCAGTGGCGAGAGCTAGAGGAGGCCTTTGCCAACAGGCAATCCGAAACTCGGGACATAATTAATTAATAATTTAAGTACATAATTTTAATTCAATATTATTGTAAAACCATACCTAACCTAACAATTCAATATATTAATGTTTATTAAATTTAAACGTATAAATGTTTATTAGTGTGTATGAAATGACGTTTTGGAATTAAAGGCTATTTTATTTTATTTTATTTATTTTATTTTACTTATAATATAGGTAAAGATAAACACCCAGACACTGAAAAACTTTCATGTTCATAACACAAACATTATCCAGTTGTGGGAATCGAACCCACGGCCTTGGACTCATTAAGCAGGATCGCTACACATCGCTCCAATCGGCCGACACTAAATAAGCTAACGTATCTTTAAAGAAGTCGGCGTAACTTCGAAAGTAACCAGCGTTCCACTAAAGGAGTATTTACACATCTCCTATTTATTTATTTATTCAATTACAATTTCATTACAATGTCATATAGCTTACATAATTATTCTATTTTCAAAAAAGAAAGTGCAATCTAATGTTTACATTTGAAATTAAACCCTGTAATCAGATTGAGAATAACCAGATTTTCCAGAATACAAGAACTATTTTCGTATCTAATGCCTATGAAATCGCTTAAAGCGTTTAGAAAAAACTACTAAACAGTTGATTGCCAATGAGTATCTTCATTGGGAAACATAAAAAAAAAAATTGTTAATTGTTAACAATTATTCAACATCGCCTGAGGATGCTCCGATTTCGGAGCGAAACGTGCGTAGAGGGTACACTGCCGAGGATCTGTCTGGTGTAGAGTATACGGATTGAAGAAATTATAAATTACACTATACACAACCTCCTGCTGTTCGCGGAATATAGCAAATTAAGCTTAATTTTCATAATATATCCATGAGGATTTCCCGACGAAAAAAAAACCACACTAACTAAATAAGTGGCTGTGCCTTACCTGCATTTGTGTACCTTACCTAATTTACTGTGTACCTTACCTGCATTTACAGCAGACGATGCACGGCGCGACTACCAGTAGAAGCGGGCTCGCTGCTAACAGCAGCAGCCCGAATCCCGCAAATATGCCCACGACCTGTAAACGCAATTAATAAATGAAACTATTAATATTAGATAGTTCCATTATCCCGGCGCCCGTAACGTAACACATACGAGTAAATTACGGGCGCCAGGATAATTCCCAAGCAAACGAGGCATTTTAGAGTAGCTCCCGAATGTAGCAAGGGCACTCAGGATTCTAGATACATTAAAATCCTGAGTCACTGATGTGGATCCTGAGTGGAGAGACCCTTAGTCCAGCAGAGGAGTGTCATAGGCTGTTTTTTTTCGTCTACTAAAAGTTTATTGAAACAAAAATATAACATATTTTGTAGGTTCTTCGCACCCGCAAGCTTGGCGACTTGTCAGGGCACTGCTTGAACATGCAGTCTAAGATCTTAAGGGGCTAACCTTTTAGGGGAATGACAGTTATATTAAACTAATACTCCTAATCGGTTTCTACGCGACATATTACCGGAGCGTTTAGCGGCACGTTTTTGTCGGTAGGGTTATAAAAACCTGAGTATAGGCATTCCAGTTTAAAAAAACCTAAGTATAGGCATTGCAAGAGTTATAAAAAACCTACCCTTAAGTATTTATAACTCGTACTGGACATTCTTTTTTATTTTATATCATCTGCATACCCGGTGCATACCCTCTATGCATTAGGGTAGTAGATAACTAGCCACGGCCGAAATTTTAAAAACGGCGTTTTGTCTTAAATATATTACCTGCGCACGATGCCATAAAACTGATGCCCGCGAGTGCCCGAGCTTGTTTTTGCACGGCCCTTTATCGTAGTGGCGAAGTAGGAAGTCGTCCTGTAATTTAAGGTTATAAAATCTTAAAACCCTACTTACTTTTGGGGGCTTCTGCAAAATAACTGCATTTCAGCCCTATCGCGCCCTAAGGCTGCCCACAAACAGTCAATATATTGACAACATTTTTTTCCAATACTTCATTTCTTCAATACTACACAGGCAATATTATTTACAATACGCAGAACATTGTCAATAATGTGTGCGGGCAGCCTTTTTACACATACATCTAAATTTGTTAAAACAAATCTTGATTGAATATAAAAAACACATTTATCTATTCGGAAAACATTGATTTTTTAAAATGTGTCAAGTTATAATAATCAAATGCACTTCCAATCATAAAGATAAAATCTATTTATAGTATGTATATACTTACTCATTTATTGTATGTTATAGTATTTAAATCTGTAAGTGTTGTTATTATATATATTAGTTTATTTTTATTTATTAATTATATTATTTAATTTTTATCTTTTTGTGTACACTAGTTTATGTATTGGCATGTAGTTATTCGCATGTATGTATTTTAATATTTGTACCACCAGCAGTCTATTCTCCTCTTCTTTTTTTTTCTAATTCTAAGGTTGCCTGGCAGAGATCGCTGTTAAGCGATAAGGCCGCCTTTTGTATTACTACTTCTTTCGATATGTTTCTGTTTTTGTTCTATTTTAAATATGTTAATGTTGTGGTATACAAATAAAGAGTTTAATAATAATAATAAATAAATCCGACAACTAATACTAACATTTAAAAATACAACTGAATATAGAATACCTATATATAATAATTCAGGAATGGATAAAAAACTTCACCTGGTAGCCGGCAGGTTAGCCACAAACCGATTAGGGAGTATGGAAGTTATACCCCTAATCGGCTTCAGTGCGATATTACACCGGAACACTAAATCGCTTAGCGGCACGTCTTAGTCGGTAGGGTAGTAACTATCCACGACCAGACAAGACCAGAGAAAATTCCGTAATTACAAATTCCCACCTAGTATGTACAAATAGTAGTGATTTGCATACAAATCAAATACACTGATATCCATATTTATACTTTTATTATCTTTTTAATGTTATTACATTACAGGTGCCGCATAAACCGCTATTGGTTTTACAGTTTTAATAAGCCGTAACTCTGAGAATACTTCTCGGAAGTTTACCAACCACCCCAGACGAGTACCCGTTATCCCGTGCTTTAGGGTACGGGATCGGTACAGCTTGATCCGCTCCTCAATCATTAGAGAGACTTATAAATAAATAAATATACTACGACAATACACACATCGCCATCTAGCCCTAAAGTAAAGTAAATTATGGGTATTAATGATGACCAATGGTTTTTTTTTAATGAATAATATACAAAAACACTATAGATACGAGTATATCATAAAAACCCAGGCACTGAAAACCATTAATATACATCACACAAAAACAATCCATTTGTTGTAATCGAACCCACAGCCTTGTGCTAGCAGCCACTCAAAAAGCAGGGAGGGCCCTCATATAACTCAGTAATACGTATATACTAAGTTGATTCTGGGCCGATCGCAAACAATGTTAGGTAGATCCTTATTCAAGTAATTAAGTGCTATAGATTAAGCTATAAACATTTACACGTTTAAAAACTAAAATGCTATTAAAGTGGTCGTAAAATTTTATTGGAATCATTATATCTGACTACATAGTAACATATGAATGTAAGATCAAAAGTTCAAAGGATTTAACATAAAAAAAAACTTGTAATCACGAACATCATAAGTGTATATACCACGTGTAACGGAATAACGAAATCCTGCTGAAAGGTGTATAAGTATATTTTTAAAGCCCTTAAAGATATAAGTGTATTTAAAGGCTAATGGCATTGTGATAAGCTCCTATTTTGGCTAAGCTCCTTTTTTGGCAGTCCAAAAAGCACCTTAAAGGCAACAAGCTGCCTTTAAAATACGAGTGGAGAAGTTTTTTCATAAAAGGCCTTCATTCATACAAATTTAAAACACCTTAGGGTATTCGGCTACTCAAAGGCGTAAAGGCTTCAAAGGACGGTCTTTCCTGCGTTTCTGACATTCGTAAGGGATCGTGCACACCTAAAAGCAAGCAGCTCGCGTGGCGCCGGCGAGCTCAATCCACACTTAGAAAAGTTACAAAATACAGAACTGTTACCAACGTGTTCCAAACTTTACGTAGCGCGGTAATCTGGGAGCAAGGGAAGGGAAGGGAAGGGTGGAGCAATGGGTATCGATTTGCAAGCAAAATGTTAGCTTTAATCGCGTTGAGATCTTTCGTGTCAATTTGGATATAGATGTAAGCAATTATTTTTTCCTCCGCTACGATTTAAGTAATCCTTAATTTCAATCACATCAGAGCAGGAGACATTATCTCCAAAAGGACATAATTTCAATCTCCCCACAGCGTTATCAACTCCGAGCATTGGCGCACAAGTGGAAATAATATCTAGATAATAAACGTGTTATAATAACCGTTTATTATCTATATTATATTAATACGTGAAGCAAAAACTTTGTATATCCCTTTTTACTAGTTTACATAGAGAAGAAGAGCAGAATGCTCATTATTTTTTTGGAGTTATACTGCTTTTGGGCGCGTTAGGGAAAAATGGAGAGAGTAAATTTTTACGATGCGCGCGCACACCGTCACAAAAAACCGACACTATGAAGTTAGCTATAATCAACATTTTAGTTTTTCTAAAAAAGGTTTTCAATTCAATTCAAACAAAACTTTTTTTTATTTCTATTGTTAGTGTCGTTTTTTTTTACAAACGTAGAACGACAGATAAAAATTTTGAAAAGATTTTTATTTTGTTACCTCAAAGAGTTATAACTTCTAACGCGTGTACATAAGTGCACACACGTTTTTTTTTTTACATTATGCATAAAACATTCATTAAACCTCATTAGACACACCACAATGTAATTGCATACATACACGCATATATTATACTCTTTTTAACATTTTTGGAGAATAATTTGTTTGAAAAATTTACACTGTAGCCTTGGCGGAATCTGTGATTAAAGAATGATAGTCTTTGATAATAGGTTCTATTGTCAAAGACTATTATTCTTTAATTCATAATGTTATTATAATCTAAATTAATTATGGTCGATTATCGTCAAGTAGGCGAACCTCTGGTACAAAACTCCAACCCTAAACTTCTTCTATTAACTGTTGCTCTGCTTTGGCAGGTGGAAATGTAAATTCTAGCTCTAAATTAAATCTAAATTCTAGACGGGCATTGGCATGTACAGGGTTTTTGACCAGGGCGTGCATAAATAAGGAAGATGGCATAAAACGGGGAAATCCTTCGCCTTTATGAGTTATACAAAACTTTTAAGCAGTGCTTTTGTGCATGTTGAAGTGGGGATAGGTCACTGGGGATATGTATATAGTCAGGGGATATAATTTTTGTCTTCTGCCTATGTATACGTGCAGGGAGGAAGGCGGACAAAATGAACTGAGTTTGCGAGTTTAATGTTAATCATAATGTTTCCATAACGACGAGCAATCATTGTTTACTCCGCTACGAGTTAGCCCTTAATTGCAATATTATCAAATGGTTATGATGCACTCTGATAGCGTGCTAACCTATAAAGGCAAGGGCATATATAAAACCCCTCAAAAAACCCCTCAAAAAAAATAGCTCTCCCTAATCGGTTTCTATACGTGGCATCTTACTGGAGCGCTAATTCGCTTAGCGGCACGACTTTATCGGTAGGGTGGCTACACAGAGACCCACGGGCTAAGCCTCCCAAACCAGAAAAAACATTAGAATGTATTATCGATATTGGGACCTCCAACTAAAAAAGACCACAGCGCTTGCAACTAAACCAGAAACGAGGTAAAAAATCGCTTCGATGTCAACGCTCGGCTGGATCTAAGAAAGGTGACGGATGGACTAAACAGAATACTCGAAACACGCTCTCCGAACATCCTGTAGAAAAACGTTAATGTATGTTTAGTGAATAATTAGTTCAGATTTCATTTTGCGAAAGTGTGATTTCTCTAGAATCGGGTTATTGATTATGTTTGTAACATTGTCTGTGGGTTGTTTTCGTATCGCAAGGCAAGTTGTTAACCGGTTAGGCAAATTAGAAAGCGTTATGCTTTCTTTTGGCGCTTGAATTTCAATCCGCACTTCAGAGGCATTACTCATAATGAAGGCCGGCTCAGATTATACCAGTTGCTGGAGCCAGTAAGTTCATTTAGCACAGTACCTACTGGAACGAGTCATTGTCAGCCCTTTGAGAGGTGAAAACTTTGAAATTAGAAAGCGTTATGTTTTCTTGTGGCGCTCAAATTTTAATCTACACTACAAAGGCATTATGCATGCTGAACGCCGCTTTACATTATACAAGTTGCTGGAGCCAGTAAGTTGCGCATTACTGGAACGGGTCATTCCCAGCCCTTTGAGAGGTGAACAGTTTAAAATTAGAAAGCTTCCTAGCTTTCTTTTGGCGCTTTTATTTCAATTTACTCTATAAAGGCATTATTTATGAAGGTAACTTCACATTATGCTAGTTTAAGGGAGTTCATTAGCGGTGTATTAGAATAAATGACATCGTCTGCGACAGTAGTTCTAAGCTCTCTGAGCAGTAAATAGTATAAAACTTAGCAATGTTTCGCTTTCAATTTCAAACTACTATATATAGAGTCATTAACACCCGACGGCCTGCGAAAGCTATTTTTTTTTATTGCTCGTCAATAAATTATACTTTAACTTAATGTCTTAAGTTTTGTTATTGAGTGGCTTATAGACTGCCCTAATATGACACTGCATTAGACGTCTAAACAATTACAGTCACTCTCAATTAATCGCTATAGAATAATATAGTAGACTGCCAATCCAGTCACTGAACTAGACTGTCAACTGGATCAGTACTAAAAAATTAGTCGACATTTTACTATTAGCAATGCAGCGCTTGACTGGAATACCACTGGAATGGTGTGAACCAGCTATAACCACGCTATTAATTTAAATGATTCTTTAGTTGTTGCCCGCCTTAATAACATAGGATTATTGTTACACGTGTTTGGTTTGCGCAAGGCTGCCTATAGTTTTAAGGTCTCCGTACACGAGGCGCTTTGCAATCAGTCTCGAGCGACATTGCAAGCGATAGATTGAACGTGTATATCCATATAACAAAATCTTAGTCGATATCCGTGATTGCTACTGCTTGCAATCTGGCGTGTTTCCACCTACAAGTGCACTTGCGTTCGTCGTACTAAACTTTACCGGCAATTTTACTCGCAAGAGCTACTGGTGCAAGCTGCATGCAGATGCTACCTGTAACAGTTACTAGTGCTAGTTATATGCACATACTATTTGCATATATTGGCGCATTGAACTTGCATTTGCCTTCTTTGATGCCACGTTACGTGTGTGTACCGGCAGTGAAGCGAAGGATCGCTGCAATTTACGTGCGATCGATCACTGAGACAAACGGCCCGTGTATGAGGCCCTTATGGTGATTTGTCAGATTACGCGAGGACGCTGTCCGGATTTGTTTTGATCACTAACTCGTGATAATCGTCTAAGAAGTAACATAGGCTATAATTTATTTTTAAAAAAATTTAAGATCAGACAGATCAGACTGACTCGACGTTTCAAAAGTGCTTATGAACTAGGCCTACTTAAAATAAATGAATTTTGAATTTTTGAATAAATGAACTATGAATTTTGAACCATTCATCCGGAAATCCGGCACAGTCCGCGGCATCAGCTCTCTAGTTTATATTAGTTCATTATATATAGACAATAGCAGATATAATAATTAACATATAAGATATGCAACGGAGCGTTGCCTACTTATGCAGCCTCTAGCGAATTGAGGTACCCGTATGTTCATAAATCAACCAATGGCGGTCAAGGGGACGCGGCGGTGTATTCGACATCTATTTATATTTATCTATATAGCCTTTCGTCCCCGGCCTGATTTAGGCTCAAGAGGATCAATAGCCTTAGTGCAAGATTTGCTCGTTTTCGTATGTCAAACTCTACGTCGTCAAAGTAAAATGGCCTTAATGTTAATTGTTTTAGAATCGCAAATTCTGTACTTCTCATTTTTGTTTTACAATCGGTCTGTCAAAAGCCCGAGCTAAAGAATTGTAGGTAAAATTGAGCTTTCATTCAATACAATTAAGGCACATTTTACGACGGTGTTGAAGTAGTTCCACACTCGAAAGCGATCGGTTGCAATCTTGTACTAAGGCTACAGGAGATTTTAGCATCGCCATGCCTTTTGACATTAATGAGATGATGGCGATAACTATATACGTAACATTAAAACTTAAGTTACGAGGGTTCCAAACGCGCCCTGTTCTAAGAAGAAGCCCACAACAAATATGCTCATAGCCGGGTTCTCATTTTCTTATCACCATCTCACATTGCCGTTTAAAATTATTATTTGCCGTTTATAGCATAAAGGGTAGAAAAAGTTCTATCCTTTATGCTATAATAAGACTTTTCCAAGTTCAAGTTCCAAGCTTGCGTTTAATGCAAGCTTGGAACTTTTTAAGAGACATCACCGTTCAGCGCATGGACCCAGCAAGATGCTCCAACACGAATTGGCGGCTTTTAATGATGATAGCCAGCTATAACGAGACGGCTTAACTCGCTCTCTTCACAGAAAAAAAACGAAAACAAATTCTTGGACGGGAATCCAAACCAGGACCACGCTATCCGTAGTTAAAGATGATATCCACTGTACCAACGATCCTAACTTACTCGTTTACCATTCACAAGGTCAGGAAAATAAAATGTAAGGTTCCATCAAGCAATTATCAGTATCTCCGGCCCTTAATTTAAAAAAATATTTTTTTGTTTCGTAGAAGTGACGTAATCATTCAATGAAAATTAAGATTAAATTCCTTATTCCGCATGAGTATAGGTACGATGTTATTTATAATTTTTTCTATCTTTAAACACCACACCGAACTGATCTTCGGCAATGTACTGGCGCTACGATCCTCAGGAGATGTTGACTTTACAATGAATAATTGTTAAGTGATATTCGTCGCGGAGCATAGCAAATTAAGCCTTATTTTCATAGTATACCATAGAATTTCGCAAAGTAACGTCGTCTTCTATCTAATATTTAGACATAATAATGAACAAGAAAAGATATGGTCGAGAAGACACTTAGATCTCTAGGCAGTGAGAAAAATGCAGAGGGAACGAGAACAGGTATAACAAAAGCGCTGTGAATCTAAGCGGGAGGTCCCGGGTTGGAGGCAATCTGGTAATTTATAATTATTTCTAAATTTTGTCTGCTCTGGTCTGGTCTGGAGGCTTTGGCCGTGGCTAGACATTACCCTACAGACAAAGACGTGCCAAGCGATTTAGTGCTCCGGTGTTATGTCACGTCGAAACCGATTAGGGAAAGGATTACCATACTTACTAACAGGTTAGCCCTTTACCCTCTTAGACTGCATCATCACTTACCACCAGATGAGATTATAGTCAAGGGCGAACATGTAGTTGAATAAACAAAAAAAAATTTATTCGTGTTCCCAAGTTCCACGTTCGGAAAGCAAGTTAAGCCATTACTAACTTGCGAAGCTCACCATCCCTAATTGGAGCAACGCGGTAAAACGGCTCTAAAACCTTGTTTCCTATGAGAGCTGATGATGAATTTAAAAATCGAACATTGTATTTTTCCAAACACTTAGGTATATGCAAAGGCGGTAGTACTTTTCGTGCTAACATTAGTTAGTTATGTTAAAAAAAAAAAAAAAACGTAAAGTACTTACCTCGTTAAGCTATAAAATACCTCTATCTATCTGATATTAGAGTCCCAAAAAAGAAGCTTTCTTTACAGGATCCCTAATACGAGAGTGGTTCAAGAGTTTTATTGGTTGTAAAGTAAATGTTTGCAGTCAGTTGAGAGATTGTACCGTTACAGATACACGAGATTGATCTGCAAATAAAGTCGGGATTTATTTTTTTAATCCGCGTTTATTATATTTTAAATCCCTGTTATAGCTCCGCCATGATTGTATGTATAAATCGGGGATTTATTAAATCCCCTATTTATCGGAACATTTTGTCTCTTTTCGGATGTATTTTTACCGTCAATACTTAAGCTTTCCTGTACAAACAAACAAATTATCTTATAGTGTTTTTCAATATTGGATAGAAGCAAGCGTTACTTTGCGGAATTCTATGATATACTAAGAAGATTAATGTTAATCTTATATCTTTAAATGAGCAATTCTTGTATAGGTATAATTGGAATCTCGGAATCGGCTCCAACGTTTTTCACGAAATTTAGTATACAGGGAAACCCTGTACCCTGTAATCACAAGGTCCTTTTTTGTCAAAAAATTTTCAGTATTAGCCAGGAGCTAAAGCTGTCCTGATTCCCTCCTCTTCACCGCGGGAACAATCGGTTGGGCTGGTAGACGTCCGGGAAGTATACAACGGGTTCCCGGGCGTCTAACAAAATATAACATGCCGTGGTCCTTTTTAGTTTGTGTATGTATTTTTAGAGGGGGGAGTCCCACATAACCCACGTCCTGCCAAAGTCAGAGGTAGCCATAAAGCTTTTCCACCACGCCAAAAAAGGACTATCACCTAAATATGCAATACTCACATCTAATGAAGCCAGGCAATACCAGCAGAAGACGTGTTTGCATCGCTTGCACATCATCTGCGCACAGCCTTCGTCCTTCTCTATGGGCACCCGGCACATTGGACACAGTTTAATCAGCTCGGAGTCTGGTAGGAGAGGGGCGCCCGCACCTCCCATTGAAGAGGACGCGGCGGCAGCCTCACAGGACAGCCCGCCATGCCACTGGGAACAAAGAATAAATTAATAATCAGTAGATAATAATATTAATTACTAGCTGTTGCCCACGACTTCGTCTGAGTTTGATTTTGTTTTTTTATGAGGCATTACATTTAGTTGTAGTACTAAAAAAAATTAAAGTATTCAGTATCGCTAAGCCTTGAAGTTTGCTGCTGTCCGCTGAGGAGTCCTGTTGTCTATCTCTGACCACAGTTTGGACAAAATTAAACACATATTATAAACTCTATAGTACAAAAATAATTATTTAAATCGGTTATAATTTGTCGGAGTTATGGTGTAAAATCGTCAAACACTTTCATCCCCTCTCCGAGCCGAGCTTAATGTCGGGATAAAAAGTATCCCATATTACTTCTAACACTTCCAAGAATATGTGTACAAAGTTTCATGAGGATCGGTTAAGTAGTTTTTGCGTGAAAGCGTAACAAACAAACTTACATTGACATTTATAATATTAGTAGAGATTTAAAATAATAATAATAAAGCTTTATTGACATTCCTTACAATTCAGTATCTTACTGGCTAAATATAATATACAGTTAAATATAATATTTCTTAATCCTAATTTCTTGTTTTCTATTTGTATTTACACTCTATGCGGGCGGTAAAACACTCCTCCATATTTTTCTTAATGAATAAAAGTTACAATGCAATTAATGACTATCTCAGAGATAAGGTGTGGCATTAATTTGACACGATTTGTACTATTACACCGACAGCTTTGCATTCTGTTAAGCGGAATTTGCTTAAAAGCTTACAATAACAATAAGACCTGGATACTAACCCAAATACGCAAAGGAATAAATAAATAGACAGTATCCAGTGGAGTGGATACAGGGTATGCTCTAATCGGGCAGATAAATATATCGATTAGGGTGATCCAAAAAAAATTTTCTTTTCCAAACAGGATTTCAAAATTTCTGTGTAAAGACGAGCCCTTAATATTAATATTAAGATTGTCCTCATCGCATTTTTTTAATTCCCATAAGATTAACATGGGAAAATTTATTTTTGCTTCTTCTGATTTTTGTACCGTTCAAACGACTGATTGACTTATAAATCGCTGATGTCTCTCAATAAGTTCAAAGTTTATATAAAACCTAAGCTTATAGAAAAATCATATTTTAAAATTAAAGATTACTTGGGTAGGTATGAATTGCTCTAACTTCATAGCGCAACATTAACTAGACTGTGAGATGATGGTGACAAAAAAAAAACCTGGCTAAGTTTGTTGTGGGCTTGTGTGGCTTCTTAGACCAGGGCGCGTTTGGAACCCTCCTAGCTATAGTTTTAGGTTAACGAATGCAGTTATCACCATCACTAACATTAGTGTAACATGTTAAATGTATGAACGCTTCATAAGTGCCTGTAATAAGGCCTACATGAATAAAACATTTTTGAATTTGAATATATCATCTGCCTGCTTACTGCACACCATGTATGTACGTCACTGACTGTACCATCAGGTGATATTACAGCCAGAGCCTAATTGTAATGAAATATAAACAAAGCCTGCCGGTTCAAAAACGGTTACAAATAAACACCAACACAAAGATCTCTCGATTGCTAGCGTGCAAAATTAACACAGGTTATATAACCACGGAGAAAAGATGGCCGTAAAAAAAACTTTTGTCTAACAACGCTTTGTTGTGTGGTTAACTCTATTAAAGTTTTCTTTACCGCCCACGGAACCCGTGTTTCATCCTTGAACCGCTCTTTTGCATAATATAAATATTTTATTAATGTTTTCTTCTGAGGAAAATCTCTTTCAGAATGATTTATTGACGCGACATTAGATGTAATTTGCTACTTTATAGCAGTTTATGGTACTGTATTAGCGCTGATTGTTTCACATAAATCACCGGCAAACATGACACGTTGAGTACGACAAGTAGGTACATAATATTATAAATTATTGTCTTATGAGTATTCTATGTGTGTGTGTTTAAACCGATGTGACTTGTGAGTATTCCTCGTATGCATCCGCGAGGTCCTGGATTCGATCCCCGAGTCAGGCAAATTTATATTGTGTTTTTCGATCAAGAAATTCAAAGTAGCAGCCCGTCATCATCAACCCATTATTGGTCCACTACAGAGCGCGGATCTCACAATATGATGAGTAGCGTTTCAAGCAGTACTCCACCATGCTGGCCAAGTGCGGATTGGTGGACTTCATACGCCTTGTAGAACAAACATAATGGAAACATCTCAGGCATGTAAGTTTATGTTGAAGCAAGCTAATTATAATTCCTTAAGACGCAAATAACACGTAAGTCCCGAGATACAAACTCGTTTCCCGCGGAAGACAGTCCAAAGTTCTACACACTAAGCTATAACTGCTTAAGTTAGGTTGTTGGTCTTTTACCTGATCTCTTTCCGTTAGTTTCGGAGCCGCCTTCCCATCGGACTGTGAGAGTATTTTTTAAACTCATTTATTTTTAATTTTCAGTAAACATGGCTTATATAATATATGGTTAAATGTTAGAAAAAAAATTAGTCCAAACATGTTTTATTATTTAAAAGTGAAATTTTTTTCCGAACACAAATCTATTACCTATCTATCTACTATCTTTATTTATTTCAAACCATACATAAAAGTAAGCCTAGCCTAAGCCTAAGCATAAAAAGTATACAGATTAAGTCTGTGATTTCCACACTAGGATTCCCTGTGTCGTGGAAGAACTATGAGCGTGAGAGAATTGTTGCACACACACACTTGTGCACTATAATTCCGGAGTACGTATTTGGAAAATCTCTCTGGACATTGAACACCGTAGCCTATATCGGACACAGAAAAGTGTGTGTGTATTCATATATTTTGTAATCGACAAGTTACGTATGAATTTACATTAGGTAAAGATAAAAAATGCTCTGGCCTGCCGTACTCGATGTCCGCTGGCCCTTACTCTGCAGTTTTTAGGTTAATAATAATTTTTGTTCAATACCCAAAAACAACCTTATCAGGACACTCGGAAGAAGCAAAAAGTGTGATACAAAAACCAAATAGCAATCAACTACGTGAGTGCCTACAAATTAATGTTAAACTAACGTTTAATGTTGTAAAAGATATCAGGGTAGGTACGGTAAGATAGTAAATGGCAATTAATTGCAACAAGTTTTTATGTATTATGTAAATGACTCAACATAAAAACAAAGCATTCTCATTATTCATCCTTAGCGCCAGATTTGCTTACTCGGAATCGAGGGTTCGTTTTCGAGTATATAAACTCGCTAACGACAAAGTAAAATGGACCTAAAGTCAACGGTTTAAGAGGAGCCAATCCTGTACTTCTGTTTGTTTGTTTTACAAATGTTCTTTCAAAAGCCCGAACTAATTCTACACAGACGGATTCGCGAGCATCCGCTTTAATCACCTTGAGGTGCACACTACTAATATTCTTTTTTTTATATGGAGAGTTTTTTGACAGTATTTTTTAAAACTTCGCTTTTATAAATTTAACGTAATATTATAGTATAGAGGGATATAGAGAGTATGTATTTCTTTGTGACTGTAACCTGATAAAGGTATGGTGCTGGGATTAGGCGTAGGCGGTACCGCGGATTTCATTTCATTTCGGGGACAAAGTCGCGGGCAACTGCTAGTGTAATATAAATATGATCCATTTTACTCCGATGTTATATATCGATACTCGAAAAGGACTGTTCGATTGCGAGCGCGCAATTCTTGTACTAAGGCTACCTAAAACAATTTAAAACTACGGAAAATATAAGCGAGCAGTCAAGTAGAAATAACAAGTTAATTAAACAAAGCCGACCGGCCGGCCTTAATTTTCTCGCTAAATCTTGAACCATTTCGTTGTCAGAACATCAATCATTTGCTGGCATAATATATTAAGCTACAAGCAGCACTAGATTTCTCGGTTTATCTTATGATGGATCGCAAATAAATTATGAACTTTTTGAAAATATGTAAATCTTACGCACTCCAGCAAATAAAGTCATCATCATCATCATATTAACCCATTACCGGTCCAACGGTTTAGGCCGTAGATAAAGTAATTCTTTTATATCTCATAGTATTATTTATGAAGTTGAAGAGAGTTTTTTTTTGTTTACTCGAACTCCATAATCTCTCTCTCACTTCTTGTCCGAAATGCAAACCCAAAAATCAAGTCGATTGGTTGTTTGTCTATGATGTGAATGAAGGATGATTTTTCGTATATATAAATGTTTCTTTCAACCACAACTGGGAACTTTCTGTTTTTGCAGGACTGAAATTTGCCTACGTTACTTTCCGTCCTTTCAACTAACTCCATGCCAAAAATGTATAATATCGGTTAGGATATTTGACACCGGGCGTTTGTGTAGATATTTAACGCTATTCCAAAACAAAATGACTTAAAAAAATTTCAACTCTGCTGGATTGTTACGCATTGCACAATTAATTTAATCTCACACCCCCACTTATACTCCCACTTTCCAATACGTTCGAAATTTGCAAGTACCAGGGTTTCATAACAAAAGTAGAGTCCCAAAGGTCTGTAGCAAGCATGCATTGTGCTCGACCCAAATAACGTGACATGGATTACCGCCGTCTTAGGCTTAGACAAGAGGGTGCGTCGTTCCATTAAAGGGCTAAAGACTCATTCGGCTTAAGGGTCGGTTTGCACTCAGCTACAGAGCTGATTAAAGATAACGGGCGATTGACTTGTCGTAATGGATTGTTGACAGGTGACGTGATAATTACTTAACTTATCTCGTTTATGTATTACTGTGTTATTTGGCACAGTTTACTTAGTATATATACGGTATTAGAAGCAAAAACTGTTATTTTATCATTTAGTTACATCAATATTGTTTGATCTTGATCGATTTAATTGTTCTCTTAGATCCGCTTAAATCATTGATTAGTAAAAACAGGTTAAATTTAAGGAATGAATTAATCCGCCCGAAACCCAATAATAACATTTATAATTCGTATTAAATTTTAAAAGGTCTCTCATTTTCTTAAGTGTTAAATAAATGGGGGTATTTACGTTGTTATTATTATATATATTTCTATATCCTAATACCTTAATTTACGGAAAGAGCATCATCAAATTATGTTTTCCTCTCAGTTACCATGTACCAGGATCCCAGAAGGCTAATGGAGTGCGGCCGCAGGAATGTTGCCAACACCGTGTCGCAGCCATTAGAGTTTCGTGCTTGACCTACATTTACCGTGATCCGCCCTCACTCTGCGCTTTAAACAAGAGATGCATTGTTTCACTTATATAAAGCTTTGTTAGCTTTCGTTTCTTTTAAGAAAACTAAACATAGCCTTCAGTGTTCCACTGAAGTATTTGCTTAGAAGATAGGGAGACTTTGAAAAAAAATTGTTTAAAAACTCTCTTATTATTAAACACTGAAGAAGAAGATTCTATTAAACTTCTATTAAGTTTAGGTCAAATCTTGAATTTCCATTATGGGAATTGTGTTAATTTGGCTCACGTGTATAATTTAGCTTCTTTGTAAAATTCATTTGCATTTTTACGTATTCGGTAATAGTTCGTATTTATTTTATGTATGTTTTTTGTTGTATATTTTTGTATAAATATCGGTGCGATTAATTACAACAGGTTGTAAATTTGGTAAATAAATATCAACCTTAAAATATCTTTCGATAAAGAGGGATAATTAATGTTCGTGGACAATCACACATCGCCATCTAGCCCAAAAGTAAGCGTAGCTTGTGTTTTATATAACTGTAGAATATTAATGAATAATAAACATTGATACTAATAATATACAGATAAAAAACTGAAAAATATTTGTGTCACACAAACTTTTCCAGTTGTGGGAATCGAACCCACAGCCTCGAACTGAGAAAGCAGGGTGACTGCCCACTGCGCCAATCGGCTGTCCAATCGCGTAGCGGTACGTCTTTGTCGGTAGCGTGGTAACTAGAAAAATCCTCAGAGGTTCCCTACTCGGCTGGCATGCCTTCCTTAACTAAGGATGTTATTTTGTGACCTGTGGACTAAAAAACTTCTCCAGTAGGTAACGAATTAAGGTTTTTAGACCGTAAAAAAAGAGGGTGGTAACAAGCCACGGCCAAAGCCTCCAACCAGATTAGAAGAAAATTTTGAAAATATGACTTTCCGACTTGCCCCTACTGGAGTTCGATCCCGGAGCTTCCCACTTATAAGACCACATCGTTCACCACTGCGACAGGGAGATGTTTTAAATTAAATTCCCATTATTTTCTGCTCACTCTCTACTAAATTATATTCATACAATTTTATTCGAACTTTGAACGTTGCGATCTTTGCTCATTTGTGACGTCACTTATATAATATGAATTCTAAGCGCGTTTTCTCTTATACTTTTAATTCAACTAATTAATGTGAGCGTTTTAAATGTCAAAGTAGAATGTCAATAATGCTAAAATTAAGAGTCTGTGCGACGAATCGAGATTTGGGACGAAAATAAATTACATTCATAAATAGGTGGTCAAGTGAGAGTTAGAACATGTCTATGGTGTTCCGTGGTTAGGACAATAAAGAAAATCTTATCATGGCCTGCCTATAAAGTATATCTGCAGGTTGTGCGAATACTGAGGCATCGTACCCGAACGCTAAATCGGTTGGCGGCACACCTTTGTCGATATAATCGTCATCATATCAACCTATTTAACGGCGCACTACAGGGCACGGGTTTCCTCCTACAACGAGAAGGGTTGAGACAGTTTTCCACCACGCTGGCTCAGTGCGGATTGGTGGACTCCACACGCCTTTGAAAACATTATGGAGAACCGTCAGGCATGCAGGTTTGCTCATGAAGTTTTGCTCAGTTAGAAAAGTTAGTGGTGCGTAATAAAGTAAAGCCGGAGTCCTAACCGGGCTATCACCGCTCCTTCTGTCGATATGTTGGTAACCAACTACGTTCGAAGCCTCCCTCTTCACTTTAAGGCGTGTAAGCTTAAATGCACACTTGTTGTGATTTTAAGCTTACAGACTTAAATATAAAAATTTAAGCTTTATCGATATTTATTTATAAAAAATACAACAGCAATGTATTGACGGCCGATTGGCGCATTTGGCAGCGACCCTGCTTTCTGAGTCCAAGGCCGTGGGTTCGATTCCCACAACTGGACAATATTTGTGTGATGATCATGAATGTTTTTTAGTGTCTGGGAATTTATCTATATATTATAAGTATTTATGTATATTATTCATAAAAAATATTCATCAGTTATCTTAGTACCCATAGCACATGCTTGCTACGCTTACTTTGGGACTATATGGCGATGTGTGTATTGTCGTAGTATATTTATTTATTTATAGTAACCACTTTAATTAGGTATTTTTTATAAATGTTTCTAAGTATTATTCGGTAAGCTAAGACAATAATTAATACGGTTTAGATTTAGTGATAAAAAAACTTAAGATTAAGGTTAAGATTTAAGGATTATAAAATCTTCTGGATTATATCATTTAGGAACGGATATAAAGAAAATAAGCAAGGGTGCCTTATTTGACTACAGGACCCTAAAAATACCCGTTTGATACAATGTTAGCACGCTTTTCACAGTATTTTCCAGCGGTAACAACAATGGGCCCGGGCCTCTTGTTCTCATCCGACGATGCCGAACGGAACGCCGGGACAAAGAGTCACAGGAAAGCGGTCGTCTTTCTATTCGTTTACGGACAATAGTCTGTGTATAGTTACGCTTACACTACTGCCGTGGAAATTTTAAATGTCCCATTGCTATAATATTTCACGGAGAAACCTTTGAAAATAAACGAGATCGTGTTTTTCGTTGGCAAAATTCGTTCCGCATTGTTTGCTTTAAAAGACTTTTTGAATCGTAAATATTAATAATTGCGGGTGCCTTTAAACCCCAGCTTCCACGTTTAAAATGTTTAATAATTAAAAAATCACCATACATACCCTGATTCGATAGAAGAGAAAAAATTAAAAACGGAGCGTACACATCTTTTTACGACAAAAAAGATGTGAACAAGTAAAATGTAACAGAATAGCTTCTGCCCGCAACTTCGTCTGCGTGGACTTCAGAATTGGGTCTAAAGCTTCGCTCGTTAACTATTTTTAATCTTATCACGGGAACCATTTGAGAGATCGGTGTAGAAAGTATACGTCCATTTCGATAGCATAGGTAAAGAACCCTCGGGAACTACTTAAGCAATCGGGATAAAAGGTAGCCTATGTTCCTATTTCATGTCATACATAAATACCAAATTTCATCCAAATCCGTTTAGCCGTTTTTACGTGATTGAGTAACAAACATCCACCCTTTCACATTTATAATTTTTGTAGGATTGTACAATAAGTGCATTACACCCAAGCCAAAAACAAAGGTTAAATACCTACAGTGGTTAAAAAAATGGGTTCGATGGATATATATTCTCTTCTAAAACAGAAAAAGTACAGAAATGTACGTCTGAGAAAAGTAAAGAAATCCTTTGTGGGGATGGGTATATCAGTATCATGTTATATGCTTTTATAACATGATACCGAAGGTAATCTTAGATCTACCTTTACCTAAGTTTAAACAATATATTAAAATACATATATAGCAAATCGTGGTTACTACACTGTTGATTAATTCCTTAACGATAGGGCTGCTTGGAAGCAGGCCACTCCGCTCTCATCTCTCACAAAACAGAAAAATTCTAAAGATTGTTATAAGATAAAATGTGTTGGAAAAGAGCAATCTGTTGAGTTTCTTGCCGGCTCTTCTCAGTGGAATCTGCCTTCCGAACCGGTGGTAGAGTCACTACAAACAGACTGACTTGAGGTTTCAATAGTGCTTATAAATTAGGCCTACTTGAAATAAATTAATTTTGAATTTTTTCGAATCTAATATATGTAGTAGTTAGAGCTTTTTTTGACAAGGCTCGTCCGAGGACGTACTACCGCCATGTTTATGTCTGCTGCTAAGTAGCATTGTTGCAAAGCTACGTTCCGGTCTGAAAGGCTTTTTTCATATTTTTTAGATCGACTCGCAATTTATGATTATACATTTAAGTGCCAGTATAGTTATGTATATATTGGTTTGTCTGTTTGGTCCTGTTTGTGTGTTAAGATCGTTTCAACCAAGTACCAGGGACGTAGAAGGCTAATGGAGTGCGACCGCATGAATGCTGCCAACACCGTGTTGCAGCATTGTGCTCGACCTACATTTGACGCCACGCGATCCGCCCTCGTGCTGAGCTCAAACAAGATGAATTGTTCCAGCTTTCCAAACTTAGCTTAAGTTTTAAGTTCTCTAATAACATCTATCCTTAAACAAGGCTTACTAATTCTTTACAGTGCTGATTCAGCCTGAAATTTCGTTATAATTTTAAGTCTGATTACTTCATCCATTCTAGTTTTCCTAGAACGAAGCTCCCAAGAAAACTAAGTACGGGTAATTGACGAAAATGATTTAGCGTCAAGGTCCTTGTGGTTGCGGATTATAGCTAATTTGAGCTTTATTAACACACTTTTTTCGAATTTAAAGTTTTGGAACTAATTCAAATGATGACTGACTATTTTTACGTCACACTATAATAGTGGTGAACGTATTTTCAATGTAATAAGATATACTGCTTTTAATTGTGTTTACAAACAGATAAACTAAACACGTTTTTGAAACATAACATAAGAAAAGTCCTTCTAATAGATTAGTATTCTACAATTCTTTGTCTTATTAAATGTGCTTATCACATTAATAAAAATCTATATTCTCAATTTGATTTTAATATTTGTTTTATTGTACCAACAGGGCTCTGTATTTTTTTAGCTCGCTTTTGCATCTTAAACAAAACAATAGAAACGCCAATCTAAAAGATGAGTATTTAAATCTCCTTGTTTATAAATGTGCTCCACTAATTAATAAAAAATCTATATTCTTCATTTCATTTTTATTTCGCTTATTAATTTATTTTTTTCATTTTATTATTTTCTTGCGGCTCTATTGTTTATAAATTTGTGTATACAAACAGATAAAGTTAACTTTTTATTGAATCATAATCAGGACAACAGAAACTTTCTGTTAATTAAAAATGCGCGAAGCTGTTACTGAAATGTTGATCAAGTCTAGACAACCGAAGTTAATTGAATTGTCTATGAAACTAGCATAATAATGAATTCCGCAAAACAGGCTGTATAATTTATGTAAAATAACAGTTAAATACTAATAAATGCAAACTGCGCGCAGATAAAGCAAAAGTTACAGAGTAACATTCTCATTGTTTACGTGATACAAAGTGACAAAGAATCCAGGCTAACTTCACTTCTGCATTATGAGAGGAGATTGTTTTGAAGTTGTCACAGTCGCTTCCGTTTGCTTTATGAAATGAGTGCATGCACTTTAACATGACGACGTTTGGTTTGGCAACAGACCTTTTCAAAAGCCAGGTATTGTCGTAATACTATATGTTTTTTTTTATTCCATTTTTTACTAATTCGGCCGAGGCTATAAGGACGGCCGACTGGCGCAGTGGGCAGCGACCCTGCTTTCGAATCCAAGGCTGTGGTTTCGATTCCCACGACTGGAAAAGTTTGTACGCTAACCATGAATGTTTTTCAGTGTATATTTTAAGTATTTATGTATGTTATTCATAAAAATATTCATCAGTCATCTTAGTACCCACAACAGAAGTTAACTTACTTTAGGGCTAGATGGCGATGTGTGTATTGTTGTAGTATATTTATTTATTTAAGTTAGCCTTGGTAATGATGCAGTCCAAGATGGTAGCGGGCCTCCCAGTACCCCAGTCGAGCCTGGGGCTAAACGCTAGCATCGCGTCTTTAAACACACTATATAACTGAATATTTCTTTCTTTTTATGAAGAAGCTTCTGTTATTTTATAATCCCCTGGTACTTACATGCATTATCTGGCAGTAGCTGTAGTTGGGATTGAAAATAAGCATCGCTTGTTAGTAATTTACCTCTTGGTTGCATTGTGAGCAGAAGTCGTGTCTACACGTCGGGCAGTGGGCGGGGCTGGCAGCTCGCACAGGTACTACTGTATCGCAGCCGGGTCTGGGGCAAAACGCTCTCATCGCGTCCATGGCCACCTCTGAAACAAAAAAAAAAACAATTTTATATAGAGCTTTGCCATTTTCCAAGTTTTGTTTGCAAATTTCGTTTCATCTTATTCTGTCTAATCCAATCCTGCTGTTTGGTCAATGCCTTCTGTCTCAAATTGTTTGATAGGAATCTAAGAGCTCAGCACTTAACGCTTCTAATAATAGGTTTTAACAATTATAATATCACATATTCAATTCATGGGGATGGACACCGCCAATTTCATAAACAATCATAAGCTGGGTCAATCACACTTATAGTTTATGAGATTAGCGCGTTCTCATAATCTCCTTAGCTTTATATAATAGAACAGAAGTATAGTAGAGTGTAAGAGACGGATCTAAAAGTCCTAGGTTCGAATACAGGGTCGGGCAACAAATTGTTAGGTAATATGTTTTTCTGTTAATCAGTACCATACTGGAGTTAGGAAAATTGGTGGTGTCAACCCCGGTGCCTCCGATGAATTGACATATTCATTTTCATAAAAGACTACGAGATACGAGAAGTACTAAACTAGCATAAACGATGCCTGCGATCTGCATACGAGACGTAATAAACTTGCATAAAAGACACTTGCGACGTGTATACGAGACGTACTAAACTTGCATAAAATACACTTGCTACCTTTATACGAGACGAACTAAACTTGCATAAAAGTCACTTGCGACTCGTATACGAGACGTACTAAACTTGCATAAAAGACACTTGCGACGCGTATACGAGACGTACTAAACAAGCATAAAAGTCATTTGCAACCTGTATACGAGAGGTGCGAAACTAGCATAGAATACACTTGCGCGGAGGGTCGTGGTTATTATCCTAGCGATAATAACCAGGACCCACCGCGATAATAGTCGTTAAAGCCCACCAACTCGCATTGGTGAAGCATGGTGGGTCAATGATCTAAAACCGTCACTCTTATGATAGTTATGTGACCAGCTGTAGGACGTTAATAGACTGCGAATGATAAGATGCAGATATCCATAGATTTAAATTTAACTAATTTTTTTTGGCTTAATTAAAAAATACGCCAGAGCCTGTATAATAAAATCTCATGTTATCACTGATCAAAGGCGATAAAAGATCTCTATTCAACACGGAATGTATTAAAATGTACGTAGAGGCTTATTTTATAACGAGTTCCGTTCATTGACACCAATCAACTTTGATTCAAAGAGGTTATTTCTCACTCGAATACGGAAGTTCTTTTAATTACCCCTTCATGCTAAAAGAACTGAACCCATTTTAACGACATTAAGAATTATGATCATAGAATAAGTATGGGTTAATTTATGACTTGCTTCAACGGGAAAGGAACATATCGTGAGGAAACATGCACGCTTTAGTTCTTCATAATGTTCTTAAAGGTGTGTGGAGTCCACTGATCAACACTGGGCCAGCGTGGTCGACTACGGCCTTCACCCCTTCTCATCGTGGGAACACTGGCCCACTGCAGAGTACGGGTCTCCCGTGCTCTGTAGTGTTGCCCAAATTCAGTCTTGGTCTTGCAGTCTTGGTCTTGTTCTTGCGTTTTTGCAAGACCAAGACCAAGAACAAGACCGCGTATTTTTAGCAAGACCAAGACCAAGACTGACCGTGCAAGACTTGAGCAAGAACAAGACATAGCCTGCAAGACTCTTGCGTCTTGCAGCTAGGACTTAGCGCTATTTCACGGAGTAGTTAGGTGTAACAGTTCGGTGTATAGGTAGGTAGGTACGCTTAGGAATTCTATGAGACGCAAAAAACTATATCAAAGAATATGAAAAACTGGACCTATGCGCATTACGACTAATACCATAAACATAGCGAATAAAAAAATATCTATTAAAATCAAACTGAGTGCATGCATAGTTATGTTTTAACCATCGGCACTTTGATAATGCGGCATCAAAGGTTTTGTACTTACTTCTCAAAGAAATTTGCCGCTTTTCGGAAGTACATGGTTATGATACACGCGCCGGCGGCTTCTTTTGAAATCTAAAACAATCGTTGCCGCCGCGCCGAAATCATAACATTTGACACTATTCATGCAAAATAATTTCGAATTTTAAGAGTACCTACAGGTGTTCCAAAGAATAAATAAGTTTCAGAGTGCTTAGAATGAAAATGAATACATTATACTGATCACGCAAGTAGATAATACTACTTGCGTGATTAGGATAAAATGGTGAGGATAGGTAGTAGATGTCATAATAATTCATTCTAGTAAGTAATTATAATATTGATTACTTATATGGTTTTAAACTAATTACTTAGGTACTATTATTGTACATTTAGTCATTATATTTCTTAAGTTTTTACAAGAAAAAATAGCAAAAAAGTGTTCGAATATCTCTGAGAGAGATGATGAGAGTAAGTATTTACTAGCTGTGCCCGCGACTTCGTCCACGAGGAATAGTAACTTTGGAGGTATAGTGACGTTCAGGATTTATTTATTTATTTTAAAACTTCTGTCATCAAACATACAAACGAACTCTTCAGCTTTATTCAAATAAATGATAAATCGTAAAACTCTTTTATTAAATTTCTTATAAGTTGAGGGTTCAATCTCTTTCTAGACAGATAAGTATTGTTCTTTAAAATACAGTCAAGTTATTGTAATTAATTTGTTTTTTTACATGTTTTAGCAAATGTAAGCTTATAAATCATAAATGTTTATTAAGAAACAGTTACTTCCATGGAAAACGACATATAGGTCAGTTGATTTTTCGAATTTCTTATCAAATCTTCAGTTATTTATTAATCTGCTTGATCTTTACTATGGCTATGTTAATTCAAGCTCACAATGTTCCAATTCTAATACGTTTTTCTAAGATTTAAAGTAAACTTTAATAAATAGTAATAGACTAATAGGTAATTGCAAGACTTGCAAGACTCTTGCTGCAAGACCAAGACCAAGACCAAGACTGGGAGCGCAAGACCAAGACCAAGACCAGGTGTATTGGCGCAAGACCAAGACCAAGACTGGCTAAGTCTCGTCTTGTTCTTGCATTTGGGCAACACTAGTGCTCTGTAGTGGGCCGTTTATTGGCTGATGTGATTATGATGATGATTTTTTATACAATCTTTTCATTACTTTTCAGTCTTAAGTTTGTTTTAAAAACAGAAATAAATACAAATAAAATTAAAAAAAACTTGAATATCGTTCTCTTTTATTTTTGTTATTCTCATGATCGTGTAACAATCAATTACCAGTTTAACGATACAATAGAAAAAAACTTATGGGTTACCGTCACTGATGACCTCGACATGCTCGTGACGTAATGCGCCAGAGTACCGATTCTTACTTAGTAAAACCGGCAGATGCCGGTATGGCAACCCAAATCAGTTTCTACGCGTTATCGTACCGTAACGCTAAATCGCTTGGCAGCACGAAGCCTCCCACTACGCCTGACCACAGATTCTAATTAAAAAAAATGGTTTTTCACGAAGGCCTATCACAGGCACTTACGAAGCGTTAATACATATTTGTTTTCATAATTGTGAGGTAATAGTGATAACTACGTTTATTAATTTAAACCTAAAGCTAGGTGGGTTTCGATCGCGCCCTGTTCTAACAAGAGCCAAACTTAAACGGGTTATTTTTTTTTTGCTTTCACCATCTCAAACTCAATTAATATTTAGCAGAAAATTTACGAAAATTATGAATTCTAAAATTGCCCTGCCCTGGGGACCGAACCCTCCACTCCACTTATAAAGAGACCACGTAGCTCACTACTGTGCCTAAGAGTTCCTCAAAAGGTAAAAAGAAACGGAAACCTGTAAAATAAAACTTAACGCACAAGTTTATTTTACGCGAGTTCCGGACGTTGACACCAATAAACCTCGATTCAAAGAGGCTATCTCCCGCTCGAATGCGGAAGTAAATGGGACTTATAAATAAAAGCCGTGATTTTTGCTATCCCCAACACCTGTACTGTTTTTTGATGCTAAAAGTTTTTAGGCTGTAATTTCTTATCGACGATTTTGTGTTTTATTTGGACGCACCAACGTTTGAAATTACGAGTCGAATTTTTTTTGCATTTTTGTAGTTCGCTTCTTGAGGAAGGCTATTTAATACCACGCTAGGACCCTTAACAGCCGACCGAAAAGAGAAAAAGGGGGAGAGAACGCTAAGCGAAAGCAAGTAACATTGCCAAAGCGGTAGGTAAAGTAGAGTTGATATGGGAAGGAAATACTTTATACAGATGCAGACGTCGAAAACCGCTAGTAAAAAAAGAATTATTCCTACAAATTATTAGTAAATAAAAAAAATACGCAATAATGTCCACATAAATATTATTTAGATTTTTTATTCCAAAATTTTAATATATAACCAATGAGAAACATAACTAAAAATGTGTGCGTGTACTAGTGTACACACGTAAAAAGTGAAACTCCTTAAAGACCTTATTTGTCGAAAAATGATCTACTGCAACTTTACAGAAACTGGTTAAATAAAATTAAATCAGATAAAGTGTAACAAAAGGCTTTTATTATCATGAACATGAATACAAATAATACAATTTTGTCATTTTACTTTATTACTACTAAGATTATTACAGCTTTAATTTAATTGTAACATTATTATTATGGCTTATGGTAACTGAAATATGAAATATAAAATAAATAAAAAAATATACTACGACAATACACACACTGCCATCTAGCCCTAAAGTAAGCTTGTTTTATGCTTACTAAGATGACTGAAGAATATTTTTATGAATAGGTAATATAAATAAAATACTTATAATATACATATAAACACCCAGACACTGAAAAACACTTATGTTTATCACACAAACATTTTCCCGTTGTGGGAATCGAACCCACGGCCTTGGACTCAGAAAGCAGGGTCGCTGCCCTCTGCGCCAGTCGGCCGTCAAATATTGTTTACATTCCATAAAAGCTCCAGCAATTTTAGTGCCGGATCTTGTTGTTAATGTTTGAGGACTTTTTTTTAATAATATATAATATTCAAATAATCTTTCAAAAATTCAACTAGCTTCAAAGATTTTTCTGATGCAGATCGGTTTTTTATCATTATTGCAACCGAGTAAAGAGGCACGAAGAGGGAGGAGGAAGAAAAAAATTAATAATATCGTCAAACTTCTGATTTGGAGATATATAAAGTGCAACAATCAAAATATTCATCCTATTTTTCATTTGGCATTGAGCCATACATAAGTCAGGAGAAAGAACAGAACAATCTATCGATGAAGTTACAATGTTAACAACATCATTAGTATTATGATATATGCTTACGTCTTCAGCCATTTAAATTTTGCAATGCATTTGAAGTTCGAATAAACTCGAATCAACCGTGGTTGGGACAAGAAAAAGACGGCGCGTAACGAAAAAATGTGACGCGTAACTGAAAAATGTTACACTAAATTTTTTTCCAACCCCGATAAAGAAGTTTCACTTCAAATATACCTACATTGCCGAAAACACGTTACGCGTTAAATTAAAATATTATGTTATCCGCATTGGTATTTCTGGTTATTTTTTCATAAATGGCTGCACTGACGCATCGACGAAATATCGAGAATAAGTGTTAGCGACATTCCAGTATTACATATAGTATTTTAATTAGAGAGAACTATTTTTAAAAAGGCGTGCTGGTATGGTTTATGGTCACATGAATTGAATTCACATGAATTTAAAAAAGTTACGACCCAAACCTTGTATTCGAGTGGTTATGGTAGTTCTAATATTTCTATTTACTTATTTAAAACATACGCTTGTTTAAATTCATAAATTTCAAGTAGGCTCATTATAAGCATTATTCAAACATCAATTCTGTCCGTTTTGTAGTGACTGTTGTGACATCATATAGGATAGTTTTAAGCCGTAGTCTAACTTCACACGCATTTGAGAACTTTCAGGTTTCCTGAACTTTTTTTATCACAGTGATATATTTTAATTGCTTGAGTTAAAACACAAAACACAATATTCACATTATTTTAAAATGTAAATTGTTTGTAAAATGTAAATTGTTTATATTAGAAAAGAACAACTGCTGAGTTTCTTGCCGGCTTCTTCTCGGTAGAATCTGCCTTCCGAACCGGTGGTAGAGTCACTACACACAGACGGACTTGACATTTCAAAAGCGCTTACATTAGGCCTACTTGAAATAAATGCATTTTGAATTTTGAACAGATTAAAAACAAATATCAGCTAATCAAGTCCGATAACTTGCAATGTTTCTAACGATCTCTCTGTCATGTTTATATACATACACAGTGGCGTGCATAGAGGGTATGCACAGGGTATGCAGATGATATAAAATGACAAAAATCTCCAGTACGAGATATAAAAATGTAAGCATAACAACATTTTAACAATTTTCGAAACCGAGGATGCTCCGGTTTCGGAGCGAAACGTGCGTATAGGGTACATTGCCGAAGATCTGTTTGGTGTGGAGTATAAGGATTGAAGAAATTATATATGATACCATACAGATTCTGCTTTACGCGGAGTATAGCAAATTAAGCTTAATTTTCATAATATATCAAGGATTTCAGCTAAGTAACTTCTATCCTTTACATTTTATAACTAATACTGGAGATTTTCTTCACTTTATATCATCTGCATACCCTGTGCATACCCTCTATGCACGCCACTGTACATATATAGGCTTTATGTAGCGAAGTAAAACTATCTTATAACGAGAAAACACCCCCGAGCCCTATCCAGGGACGCGAAGTAAAGTAATTGAATTTATAACTAGCACACAATATAGTCTGCCCCGGACAATTTATATTTCGGCTAGTTCGTTGAACTTCACAGTTGTATCGTGAAAAATACTATAATAATCGTGAGTAGTAGTAGGGATTTTTGTGACAGCTCCGTCCGCGGAAATACTGCCGCCAAGCAGCATTTTTGTGTTCCTGTCTGAAGGGCTGAGGTTCGGCGTAATTAAGGGCACACGAGGTTTAACACCTACGCCTAAGGTTGATGGACGCATGGCGGCCCGTTGCAGGAGGTATTCCTTGTATGACTTGCGAAATGCTGCTTTATTTATAGGCGATGATTTTGCACGTGGGCCCTCGGCACTTAATATCACGTGGGCCGCCTGTTTGGTCCGACAATTAAAAAAAAAAAAAAAAAATTACTTTATTTATTACTCTCTTGATGTTTTTTTTTTAAACTTGTTGTTAGGATTGCACTGGATTGCAATATCGGTAGTTATTGTTACTTTACTACATTACTTCGGAACAATTATAAATGAATTAATTTTTAATCAACACACACATAGTAAATTTGTTCCCATAAACATAACAAGAACATTAGTAACATATTAGTAACTAATAAAAAGAAATGTGTTTTGCCGTTTTGTAGTGGCGGCGGTTTTGTATTTAATAATTTTAACATAGTTTATAGTATGTTACTGGTCATATTCAGGGACTTTTGAAAAAAATTTTAACCCGCCATTTTGTACCGATTTTCATCGAGCATAAAGAAATAAATAACGTCAAACTTATAGCACCCCGTCCTTCTTGCGACGGGGATTAAAAAAAGGACGCGAAGCGTCCTAGAAGCAACTGAGAAATGAATCTTCAAAAGAGTCATCGTCGTCTTTTTCATCCTTCTGTCCACGGGCATATGGAGAGTTCATTGGTGAAAGGGGGTTTAGAGCTGGCTTCAAGCTGCTCCAAAACGGGATGTAAGATTCTACGCCTTGAATATTCCAAATCCAACAATGTCCACCAATCCGCAATAGGCCAGCGTGGTGGACAACGGCCTTAGCCCCTACTCATTGTGGGAGGCCGTCCCGTGACCTGTAGTGGGCCCGTAATGGGTTTATATTACGATGACGATGATATTCCAAATTGAGGTTTAAACAATATAATATTTTTATTAAAACTAGGTACTTCTCAGCGAAGCAAAGATATGCTATTTTTGAAACTAGTTTAACGGTGAATTAAAATCATTTTACTAGTTCCCAAGTTTTGACACGTAAGTACCTAGAGTGATTTTAAAATCACTGTTTGTTATTTAGAAATTACTCATAGATGCCTTAGTTTTGTTTCTTTGATAAGCGGTGATGGCGCATTGGGTAGGAGCTCGACTCGACTTTCGGGGGGCCGAGTTCAAATCCCAGCACGCACCTTTAACTTTTCTAAGTTATGTGCTTTTCATTGGTGAAGAAATACATCTTCAGGAAACCTGCATACCTGAGATTTCTACATAATGTTCTCAAAGGTGTGTGGAGTCCGCCAATCTGCACTGGACCAGCGTGGTGGAATACGGCTTTAACCCCTTCTAATTGTGGGAGGAGACCCGTGCTCTTTAGTGGGCCGGTAATGGGTTGTTGTAATGACGCTGATACCATCAGTTCAATTTATTTGCTATATATACAACTCTTTACTGCAAACTCAATCAATATGATATGATAATAATAAAAATAAAACAGAGTAGTAGCTTTACCTTGACATTTAAGCTTGCAAAGTTGGTCTAATCTCTGAAGCGATCACTTACAGACGACCTTTAGCGAGAAGAATTTCTAAGGAACGGGTTAGTACGGCGATCTAATTTAGGACTCTATATTGGTATTTCAAAATATTCTTTTTGCATTTTTTACATTTTTGACGACCTCCTTGGCGTAACAGTGAGGGGTTTTTGAGTTGGAGGTCTCGTGTTCGAACTTATAATTTCTGAATTTTCTCTAGTCTGGCGTCGGTCGTGGCTAGTTACCACCGCATCGACAAAGACGCGCCTCTAAGCGATTAATCGTTCCGGTGTAAAACCAGATTATTTATATGGGTTTAGTATAACTGCCATCCATCTTAGACTCAATCATCCCTTACCTGATTGCAGTCAAGGGCTAACTTGTAGTGGAATAAAAACATAAAAAAAACCTGGCGGTAAATTATATCGTTTCGTATTAAGTTGGCATTAACGGTTGGCATTACCTATTAAGCACTTAATTAATACGAAATTAACGCGATTAGGCCGCCTTATCGCATTATGTCTGCAATAGTTTAAATCCCTTATAGTATGTTTGACGTGTCTGACTGTGACATTATAGCTGCCGACGCCTGAACCGATTTTTTACTTGTTATTTTGTATGAAAGACGGCCGTTTGGCAGCGACCCTACTTTCTGAGTCCAAGGCCGTGTGTTCGATTCCCACTACTGGAATGGGGTGTTTATATGTATATTTTAAGTTTTTATGTATATTATTCATAAAAATATTCATCAGTCATCTTAGTTCCCATAATACAAGCAAAGCTTACTTTGGGGCTAGATGGCGATGTGTGTATTGTTTTAGTATATTTATTTATTTAAGATCAATTAGTCAGGAGTGTTCTTATCTATAATAGGTAAAAGATGGCCGCCGCGACAAATTTCAAATTCCAGATGGCTGCCACCACAAAATGGCGTATTATTTTTTTTCACAGCACCCTCATTATGGGTGTCAAATGAAAGTTGTATCTAATTTTGACTTCGGCGGCAGGAGAGCCGTAGCTTACTGGAAAAGCGCTAACGCGATTGCCAGAGACTCGCAAGTTCAAATTCGTCGGTTCCGAAATTTTTATATGCACTTTAAAATTTATCAAGTTGATATTTTCTCTGTCCAATAGCTGTCGCTGTGAGCCGCTGGAGGCAATGACCCAGGATCGTGTGTTGTGGAACTCCGTACAAAAGACCTATGTACATTGGACGTGAATTGGTTGTTGATGATGATGATGAAATTTACTCAAAGTGTAAATACATAAAAAAAATTGGTTGTCTGTAAAGCTTGCTTACTGACGATAGTTGAACGTGACAACGTCGTAAGAAAATACTGATGGAATGGTTGCATTTTTCAAAAGAAAATTTTCATTTTATTTGTTTGATAGATATTATCGTTGCTATAAACAATTGACACCACATACACTTTTCACTGCACTTCATCCTTGCCGAAAACATATTATTGTGTAGAAGCTGTCCACGCGGACGCATCGCTCACTCAAGTAGGAGAGAGACAGATGTCGAACGCGAAGGCCGACTGTGCCTCTTTGTCGCTCGTTCCGCGCTCTCGCTTGTACTTCAAGCCTTGAATGGAACGCCTCAGAGCGAGGTAACGCCGCATACGTCATGTTTTTTCTTGCGTGCAGCCGGCTCCATCGAATTATAAGACGTTGTCACGTCAAAAATACTTTATTTATTTAACTAATAAAAGGAGAATGCCGGACGTAGTATGGTATTTGGTTTCACATAGTACTTGTTAGAAGCCTTCATGGAATTTATCTAAATTTATAGGGTTTAATAATTACAGTACATTACCAAAAACATTAAAACTCTAGTTCGCCGGATTTTAGAGTTACAAGCAAATGAAGTTTGTGAATTATGGTTATTTTTGACACATGCGCTTATTGTACCTACCTATTGATGGCACTGTTCAAAATTCGTTTTTTATTGTTTTTACATACACAAGTGACGTACCTCTTTTGATTTTATTGTGTGTAGATATAAACAAGATGACGGGAATAAAAGAAGCGCTAATTTATTTCATTAAAAGATTTTTCATCCGTCGAAGTTGAGCTTGGGATTCTAGAGGTTTTTATTTAAAAATAAAAACTTAATTTTTGATACCAATTTGAATGAGGCAACAAACGAAACCGTGTTCCGGCATTCTCCTTTATAAAATTAACATTTTAATTTTTTTTTTAATTACAAATAGATGGCTATTTGTCACATAGGTAGCAGCGCATTACCGTTCACCCAAGTATCCTACTAACCAGGTTACTACTAAGGAGCAAACTAACCTACATAAGTTAGCATAATCAGGTAGCCATCCAATTTGCCATTGTCATTTTATTTCGTGCCAGGGTACGTTTGTGGAGGATCAAGTTTAATAATTCAGGCAGTGAACCGGCGTACGGCGGCGCTTTTAGACCGAGCCTCCTTTAATATTCCATTTCAATTTGTTTGTGTTATCGTTAACTCGGTTTGACTTGGAATAATTTGCGGAATATTAAACATGACAAAGTGTAATAAATAAAGATTAAGGCTAATCGCAGACTGCGTCGGGACTGCCGCACGCCGCGAGAATGCAACCGCCGCCGTCTTACATGTTGGCCACGGGACAACTCGCGTCGCACGCATTTTTCGTGCAATGTGAATAGAAGCATGTGAGAATTGATTAGTATATTTCCATACATATTTTTCACTCACTACGTTTAACGTACTCTAAGAGGCACGAGGGTTGACTACGCCAATTTCCTAACTCAGAGCTGGAATCAAGAAACTATTTGACAGAAAAAAATCGCTGGATGCATCGCGCGATATTTTGCGTTGTATATAGGAATGTCCTACTTCTTCTTACCTTTAATTTTTCGCTTCCTCTTTAAACATAACACCTGCAAATTTATTAATTCTAAAGTTCATTGCAGAATGCTTCAAAAGCCGCAGGAAAATATCGTGTGAAGTGAACGTAGCATAAGATATGCACGCTTGAAACACTGTAACCTCATAGTAAAATAAAAATTATGAATCTTTTCACAATGGGCAAATAGCTCCGTCCGCGTTTCATTAGTTTGTTTTAAATTCCGCGAGAAATTTATCTCCATTTTTCCGGGATAAAAAGTGGCATATATGTTTATTGAAGTTTCTCTCTATCTCCATTCCAAATTTAAATCCATCCAAACTTTCCTATTTATAGTATAAATAGTAACGGATAGCCAACACTACAAAAAAGTATATTGTATTTCATTACGATAAAAGTCATTTAAACATAAACTGCAATAGAGTCCTTTAGCAGAGTATGTAGATATGGTAAAGTTTCAATAAGATAATATATCAAGCAGCATATATACGGGTTCGCCCGCTCTCAGACGCGAGACATCGTAAAGCAAGTGGGTATCTCGTAACATGGGCGTATCCAGCTTCTGGTCTAGGGGGGGCAAGTGAGTTGCTGCCCACCCCTGCCCCACCCTGGGTACGCTCATGTGAGTCGTAACTCAGTCAGCATAAATAAAAGGTTTACGGCAAACGCGCAATATTAGAAATATCTTTGTCACAAGCTGCAGGTTAATTTATTATTAATGCTCATCGAACAGACTTGACCTGTATTATAGTATCTACTTATTATGGTGTGTCACTTACTATTCAGGCCTGAGATAAATTAAATGACGGACGATTGGTTGTATACCTCATTTATTTATTCTACAACAAGTGCAGTACATAAATACTTATAATATACAGATAAACACCCAGACACTAAAAAAAACATCATGTTCATCACACAAACAAAATTCCAGTTGTGGGAATCGAACCCAAGGCCTTGGTCGCAGAAAGCAGGGTCGCCGCTGCCCACTGCGCCAGCTTGCTTTGTACTTAGACTAGTACTTCTCCAATTTATGAAGTTTCTTTTATTAATCGAAAATATTTTTATGAGAAATGTCCTTTGAAAGCGTTAGACATGAATCTTTTCATCCTTTATGTGACGCCGCGCCTTCACAAAACCGAGATGAAAAGAAGGATTATAGGGTCTATATTATAGACCTCTATATTATACATCTCTTATATCTTATAGACTTTATAAGATATAAGATATAAGAGATGTGCTCATTGGAGGTAAAACAGTCCTGCACTGAAAAGCACGATACAACTTTAATAATTTTCCATAAAATCAGTTTAAAATAGTTACCTACTATCACAACACAAGTTGATCCCCGCAGTTTCACACGCGTTAACTAACCAGGTAGGTAAAGGTATCCGACCTTACTCTTGTAATTAAACGTAATAATGTTTTGTACATAAACCAACTTTTTTTGTGTAAGGCAATATGTTATGCCTCAAAATGACTATTAAAAGTTGTGACATAAAATATATTATGGAATCGTGGACTTTGTTTTAGGTGGACCAAAACAGAACCAAATTTTATTCTTTACATAGTACCTATTTACCCATGACGAATCGTTTAGATAACATTTTCTTCCGCCTTGGTTTATAAACACTATAATTTCAGGCTAAAATATTATAGTTACTGAAATAAAATTTAATAAAAATATCTATTTTGTTCTTTCTATTTCACTTTAAGTTAAAAGCCTCAATCTTATTTGATAGTAAGTGATGATGAAGTCTAACCGGTTAGGGGTATATTAACCCCATCCCCGAATCGGTTTCTGAGCGACATCATCCCGGAACGCTTAATCACTTAGCGGCATGTCTTCCACGGCCGAAGCACCAGACCAGTCCACAGAATTCACAGAAAATTTAGTCATTATGAATTTCCAAATTGTCCCAGCCGGCACCGAACCTGGGACTGCGCCAGGGAAGTAGTAAAAACTTCCTCGCGATTTGATTTATACAAGCAGACGCGCAACTATACGATAGCATTGCTTTCGAACAGGCATTGTTGTTGCCAAACGCTTACTGTTAATAGAAAAAAAAACGGTGAAGTGAATGAATGAATGAGAGATTACAGAGATACAAATACAACAGCACAATAAGGTAGAACGTACAATTTGGCAGCCTTATCGCTAAATAGCGATCTCTTCCAGACAACCAAAGGCATACAAGAAAATGCTATGCGAAATTAGTAGGTGGTACAACAAATATTAGTGAAACATTAGGATTTAAAACTAAATTAACATAAAATAAAAATATAACATAGTACATAGTTAACATGACATGTTAAAGATATTAACAAAGATATAATACATATTCCATATATATATGCAACATATAAACAAGTGTGAAGTGATGTGCAAGACAAGCTTTAGATAGATATTTAACAGTGAATGTAATCGATTGTAGCTAATCATCGTCATATCAACCCATTACCGGCCCACTACAGGGCACGGAGAAGGGGTTAAAGGCCGTATTCCACCACGCTGGCCCAGTGCGGATTGGTGGACCCCGCACGCCTTTGAGAACATTATAGAGGACTCTCAGACATGCAGGTTTCCTCACTATGTTTTCCTTCAACGTTGAACCAAGTGATATTTTAATTGCTTAAAACGCACATAGCTTTGAAAAGTTAGAGGTGCGTGCAGAAAGTCGAACTCTGCCCTCCGAAAGTGAAGTCGAAATCCTACCCACTGGGCTATCAGCGCTTCAATAAAATTATAATTCAATACAAAGCTTCAATTGTAACAAATAATCGACACTAAATGGAAAATATTATCCGCACCGCCGCACGTACCTACGCGTACGGCAATATTTATGAGGCCTACGACTGCGGCTAAGCGGAGCGCATCTAACAAATAGCTGAACCGCTGTATATTACGCTTAGGTAAATGACGCTTTATATTAAATCTGTTAGGAGGCTCCGGCCGGGGCTAGTTATCACCCTACCGATAATAACGTGCCGCCAAGCGAATCAGCGGCCGTAGAAGTTACTATGTTGAATAGAAACCGATTAGGTGTGCGTGTTTAATATATCTGACATACCCTTAACAGGTTTCATCATCATCATCATATCAACCCATTACCGGCCCACTACAGGGCACCGGTCTCCCCCCACAATGAGGAAGGGTTAACGCTGTAGTCCACCACGCTGGCCCAGTAGGCCCACGGATTGGTGTACTCCACACACCTCTGAGAACATTACGGGGAACTCTTAGGTTTGCAGGTCAGGATATTTAAACTGCTTGAATTAAAAACGTTTTTCTGTGTCTGGGTGTTATAAGTAATTATGTGTATCATATTCATAGAAATATTCATCAGCTATCTTAGTACCCATAACACAAGCTACGCTTATTTTGGGGCTAGGAGGCGATGTGTGTAATGTCGTAGTATATTTAATAATTAAAAAAAAAAAAAAAAATTTACTATTTCCATTTTTTTTTAAGTCACAATTAAAGCTACATAATAGTAATGCCTTAATTTCAATCTGTCTATGTATGTTCCGAGGGCGAGGGCTGGTTATCCTTAACACAGATAAAATCTAGCTAGGATAGCCAGTTCGTCAACTCATTATATGTGCAATTATGATGAAAGAAATAAAAGATATTATTATGATAACTCCGAAAGTTAGTGGTTCGTGCCGGGGCTCGAACTTGGTCACTAGGCGACCGCCGCTTCTTCCGGTTATAGCATATCATATTTAATTGCTTACAACGCATATAGCTCCGAAAAGTTACAGCTGCGTGCAGGGAAGCGAAGTCGGTGCCCATAAAAGGTAGGCTGATGTTCTTACCAATATCACCGCTTCTTAGCAGTGGCGTGCCAATGGTTCTTGAAAAAAGGCAAGAAAATGGCATGAAATGGAAAAACTTCCTCCTTTACCAGTTACATTTAAAAAAAAGTAGGGTAGGCAGTGCTTTTGTGCACGTATTAAGTGCACGCTATTGCTTTCAAGCAATATATTTTTTTTTTATCAAAAAAGCGAAAGGATTAGATATACACCTGCATGCCGTAGTTGTTATTCATTGAACGCTTAAAACGGCAGGTATTCATTTATTTATTAAAGGAACACCAACAGCTTGCTCACAATACATATTAAAGGAAACATTACAAATATTTTGTTTATAATCAGTGTGACTAGCCACTTAAAGGTGTGCATTTAATACAAAATGACAGTTATTAACACTAGAAACTATAATAAAAATACAGGTAGGCGATATTAACACTACAAACTATAATAAAAACACAGGTAGGCAGGTATGTAACAGATACACATACCTGCCTACCTCTATTTAGGATAACACTCACCGTGGTTAAGCCTGAACTTGAGATGCTTCTCCATAACAGATGGTGCCACCAGGATCGAGATCTCGTCGAGGGAGAGCGCCGCGCCAGCGGAACACCGGTCGTCGGGACAGGATACCTCGTACGCGCCATTGCAGACTTCGAACTCCACGTACGCTTTCATGCACTGCAAAGAAAATTTACATCGTAATTATCTTTATCATCATTGAGAGCCGCGCAGCAGGCAGCGACCCTGCTTTCTGAGTCCAAGGCCGTGGGTTCGATTCCCAGAACTAGAAAATGTTTGTGTGATGAACATAAATGTTTTTCAGTGTCTGGGTGTTTATATGTAAATTATAAGTATTTATGTATATTATTAGTAAAATATTCAGTCATCTTAGTACCCAATATAACACAAGCTACGCTTACTTTGGGGCTATATGGCTATGTGTGTATTTATTCGTGTGCGTAGTATATTTATTCATTATTTATCATCGTCAAGACTAAAATGGATCTCATTCGTATTATTTTCAAGCTCAAATTTGCCTGGCTTTTGAAAGAACGTTTTGTAAAACAAAAATCAGAAGTACTGGATTTGCGACTCTAAAATCGGGTATATTAGGTCCATTTTATTCTGAAGATACCGAGTTTAATGCTCGAAAACAACTCCCCGATTGCCAGCGAGCAAATCTTGTACTAACGCTACATGTTTCCTCACGATGTGTTCCTGCACGATCAAAGAAAGTGATATTTGAATGCTTAAAACGCACATAACTCCGCAAAGTTTAAGATTGAGATTGCCAGGGGGGCAGTCATAACCACAAGGCTATCCACCGACATGCCAAAATGTATAAAACTTTCAGCGCTGATAAGGCCCTGTTCACGAAAATGAACAGTTAAGCTAAACTTGCTATAATCCGCGACATAAGTACCAAATCTTTACGATGCTTTTTCTCAATTCTACGAAAACCATACATTTCTTCCAAAAATACGCTCTCTACGGATAAATTAAGGAGCGTGTGTATAATATAAGTCAGAATAATGTAACAACCTCAAACACTCGCATAAATATAGGTCTAACTTTTCAAAATCATGTTGATTCGCGTAAAGCTGAATCTCGAATGGTGATTTAACTGTAATCGTCTTCTTGTTAACTTTTATTTCAACACTTAAGTGAATGCGTCAGTGCCACCATCTCTGGTTAAATTAAAACCCACAAATGATGTCGATAAAAATATGCACTAACTCATAGCACATTACAATGTTACAGAAGTTAGACTGATGCTAATCAATTTCTTGATAAATGTGTTTGCCTCGTATGTGCTGATTGTAATGTAAATAGCGATTAAACGAGGAAAACCAATAATTCCATTAGGGTTACATAAATCCATGTAAATAAAACGATCACGTCGCTTGATACGTAGTAATTAGTAAACAGATTTATCTGATTGTGTGTCGTGTTGTTTATGGCTGTAAAGATGAGCGCTCACAAGAAGGCGAATCTATACTATACCAATTTTATAAAGCTGAAGAGTTTATTTGGATGAACGCACTAATCTCAGGAACTTTTAGTTCGAATTGGAAAAATGTTTTTGGGTTAATTTAGTCCATTTATAGAGGAATGCTATAGGGTATAATATAACATCACGCTACGACCAATAGGTATGGAGCATCAATGAAAAATATTGCAAAAATATTCCTTTTGAGAACGTGTTAAGTACTTGAGCAATGGGTAAAAAGGTAAAAATGTTTCGCCAGAACAATGTGTGACGGAATTGTTTGTTTTTAAAAGTCTCAAAAAAAAAAGGCTGCGAAATGTCGCAGGGGATCGCTAGTCGCATAATAAGATTATTTAGTTGCCAACAAAAAAGGGGTGCTTAGTATTAGCGTGCTAGTTGAAATTCGTGTGATTTTTGGTTATCTACCACCATCGAAAGGTTTGCTATGACAGGTCTGAAGTTTTTTATAAGCATGCCAATTCATATGTGTCAGTACCTTCGAGAGAAATTACTAGTGCAAGCTTTGCAAAGTCTGAAAAGTTTTTTTATGACCATGCTAAATATGATTCCACTGAGTCGACGCAAGTCTGCGTTATACAAATGCTCCTGGCTAACAATTATAATAGGCTGATTCATATAGCACGTTAGTTTCAAGCATGCTACCAAATATGCTTTTTTACGATAAGTGTTTAAGTAAAGATAAATTACTAGCAATGCAAGTTTTTAACATGCCCATGGTATGCTGTTCTAGGGGCATGTTTCATGACTCACGAGAAATTACTTTGCAATTTTCATCACGTGAGTATCCATTTCAATTGTAATTATTAAATGGTATGATAGCTGTAGTGCACGCCAGTCCACGCACTATTACCGGCTTCCTGTCACCTGGCTAGGCTCTACGAGGGCTTACATATGAATGTAATATATATACATACTGTCTATACCCTGTATGCACGCCACTGTAAATATAACAGATCACTGCTGTAATAATAACCAAGATGCGCAGTTTAGTGATCGCAGTATATGGTAGTAGTAGCATAGAGGGCGCTGCTGCCCATTCTGTTACATTACCTTAGTCGCCTCGTATGACACTCGCGGGTTTTGAAAAGTTTCTTACTGATAAAAAAAACTAATAAAATATACAAAATATATTTTTAATAAAATGGGGAATTTAAAAATAAAGTTTTAATTTTCATTGTATTTCTTCATAAAAAAAGAACTAACTGCATAACGGACGCATTTATATAATTAATTACAAAATTAGAATTACTCGAAATGCTATAAAATATTATTTTTAATTTCTTGAAAAATTAATTATTAATTAAATATATGTAATAATATTCAAAAACTTAAAATACGCTATTTTGAAAAAGACCAAGGTTTTAAATTAAAAGTTTGATCTTTTGGCGTTTGAAACAAACGAACTTCCAAAAGGGACAGAGCAAAAACTCGCGTAGGTACTTAATATCTGCAATTCGAGTTGCCGGGTTTTAATGTTATTAACCTATATTGCTATCAATGTGAAACCATTGTGCATCTCATCATCATTCTCAGGCATGAGACGACTGGGAATTAGAGTTTATAAATCTACTCCAATGCGAGTTAGAGGATTTACTAATAATAACCAAGACCGACAGCTTAACTCACTCTCCGTCGGCTCGGCGTTGCGAAAGTTTGTTAGGATGGATGGATTGATCTATGGATGTTTGTTACTCTTTATCACAAAAACTACTGAACCAATTCGTCTGAAGTATGGAATGCTTGCTGTTTTTTATCCCGGGAAAAAGTACGATTCCCGCAGGATTCATGAAAAACCAAAAATCCGCGTATGAAGCCGCTGGCACCAGCTGGTCCAAATATGTAACTTCAGGCAGTACTGAGGAATTTGTTGATAGAAAAATTCAATTCCTAAAAACTTCTAGTGCGATCCGGAAGTCGAACCTAGAACCTCGTGATTGTTCACCAATCACGCGAGCCATAAGGCCAACAAGACAATCAGTACAAGTAATTGTAACTTTATAAACGGACGATTAGCACACGAAACAATAAAAATGACGATACGCTTAGCGTAAGTTCTGCATGCTCGCAACCGTGGAGTCCTTTTCGATATTCGAAACAATGTAATGTTAGAGCGAATTGAACTTAACGTTACTTGGTTTTGAGACGCAAATTCTTTAATCCTGTTTTTTATCGTGACGAAAGCGTTTGCACATTACACTGCACTGTAGGCGAAACTGGGCTTCAAGAAAACTCATATAAATTCCATTTAACGATAGTTGACACGAGATTGGATTAGCGCCGAACTAGTCGCGAATTCTGTAATGCTGTTTTTTTATCGACAAGAGCACCAGCTGTATTGTGTTGACGAAATTGAGCTTTAAGACAAAGTATACATATTCCATTTTACTTTGACGGATATCGATAGTTACACGACATTCGACTAGGACCGTACTAAGGGGTACAAATTGCATATCAGTATCACGATAAAACATAATTTGTTTATAATAACACGTACGAGGCTGTAACTGTTGATTAAAATATTATGTGTTTATCTTGTTTACACCAAACGGGTTCCGAGGTAGTTGCTATGCCCCGCAGTCTACCAGGAAAATGCTTTTAGCTGGACTGCAATAACTTTTATGTATCAAGATTTGAAACCTGTTACTTACTGCTCTGAAATCTCATCAGTAGGTAGCTCTATCGATTCGATCAGAATTTTTGAAGTTGTACTTCTTTTGGTGCGTTAGGGAAAAATTATGAGAGTAAATTTTTACGATGCGCGCGCACACCGTCACAAAAAACCGACTCCCTGAAGTTGGCTATAAGGTTTGACAGTGTACACTTTCAATTGTCAAAGTCTGCGGGCGCATTCGTGTGATTCCAATGATTCAATTGAACATTAATCTCAAATTTTAATGTTGGTTGTCCGATCATGAGTCTAATAGTATTCCAAATTTAATTATGTTTATTATGTAGATCCTTTAAGTATATAGAAATATTTTTTTGTGATATTTAAATAAACTTTATTTACCTAACTGATATTGCGTTATAATAAAACTTTCAATGTATTAAATAACTTTTTTTCTAAAAACGTAGAATAAGGCGAAAGATGAAATATTTGAGAAGATTTTAAATTTTTATCTCGTTACGCTGGAGGAGTATAACTTCTAACGCGTGTACATAAGTACACACACGTTTTTTTTGAGAGGATGTGAGCTAGTCATCCACACCATCATCAGCTTATTAACATGTCAATTCTAGGTACTGTTTTATACAATAGCCAATTTTAAAGCATTTCAGGACAAAATGATGACATCTTCTTTTCAAATGTTATAGATACCTGTTCAGCGATAAGGTGAGAAGGAACGGACAAACATAATTGCTTTCAAATTTTATAACATTAGTATGGAAGTATGGATGACGAGGCTGGCCTTGATAGAACCAGCATTCAAAGTATAAATTCTACCGAAAACACGTGCTAGCACGCAACAATGGCTTACATAACGTTCGAGCAATAAGTGTCGAAAAAAAAAAGAGAAATATCGTAAACATTATACAGAGTATACTGCGCGCCTGTACTTGACATTCAGGTCGGGAATCGAAATACCGGTTCTTTTTAAACGACCGGAAAATTATGTTTTTAAAACCCAATGTCGAAAGTAGGGCTGGCGCTTGCAGATTGTTTTGTTTGTGCAACTTGTTTGTTTAAATCAAAATCATTTATTGACTTCCTTAGTTATGTACTGGCTTTCTAACATAGCTTAATAATCCTTCATTTTAAACTAATATTTCTTATTAATTAGGTTGCTTTTAGTTAGGATTATATATGACATACCCTTAGTACCCTAAAATAAGGATTATATTACAGAAAATAGAGCGCCAGTATTATTAATACTGCTTTAAACAATATAAGTTTGGTTTACAAGACACGCTAATTTTAAGAACGATCTGTTTGAGTATGAAGATTGAAGAAATTATAAATAGCATCGTACAGATTCTCATTCCGAGTAGTGTAGATTAAGCTTGATGTTCATTTTCATGGAATATGGTTATATCATGGAATTCCGCAAAGTAACACCGGCTTCTATCAAACATTTAAAAGTAATTAGTGTTACATTGTAAAGAAAACTGCAACGGAAACCCAATTTTCTGGTCCGGTTATTCTTTAGATTCCCATCCTGCATGTCAAGTACAGGCTCCACAGTGGAAACTAGACAAGCGAATAATTTAACATTCATTAGGTACCTATTTTCTTTTTCTTATCGACAACAACCTTAAAAATACAAAGCGACCTAAGCGTGGAGTGCAACTTTAATATAACGTTCACATGGCATCTCCGTAGTATATAGTCGGTGAAAACAACTATGAGTTCGTAAAAGTAAAACGGTTTTTCATAACTCGCGCTGCTCGCGAGGAAAAGTGAATTAATAATGAGGCTTTTGTGTCTGTAAATAGCTGTTTTAAATTAAATTTAAATTAGCTCTTAGCGTTGAAAATCGATACCAGTAGTTCTCTTTTTTGGTTTAAGCTGGAAAAGTAGAAAACGTTAAAAATTACGTGAGTGGTAAACCAAGTAAGCAGCACTTTGTTTTAAAAAAAATAAGGAGGAATACCGTAACTACCGGCTCCCTTAGTTTTTAAGGATTTCACAAGAAATCGCAACGTGTTTGAAATAATAAACAAGATCGATGACTTAACCGCTTTCTTAATTCCGGTATTGTTACTTTCATGTCAGGATTACTACCATTAATAGATAGACTAGAAATTAATTATTATGTACTTTGAAATTTTGTTATTCTAAGCACAAGCACTGATAACTATCTCGCTCTAGCTTATTTTATAGTTAAGCTTTTGTTACCTGTTTACATTGTTTTTAAGAAAAATAAATGATGATTATTATTATTATTATTATTATTAAGGCAGCACCCAGCATTTGTAGAACCCGGGAATCATGCTCAGGACCTCGATCCGCAGTCATACATGCTGACTATTAGACCATCGAGGTAGAAATTAATGCATAAAATAAAAATCGTTTTAAGCGATTTAACCTAGTCCTACAGCCAAACAGCAGCAAAACTAATTTATGTAAGCAAATCGATTATATTTTTGACAACCCTAACAAGTTACGTTGGAAAACAAATTTAGATCACGACATCTTTAAATTTAGCAGTTCTTGTCATTTCATTCTCGAAAAGTCTCTATTGCGAATAAATAAAACAACACCTTTAATAATTAAAAATACCTGTTCGTTTACGGTTTATTAAGTGAGCACATAAACGTGCTTTTTTCGTTATACAATAATTTTTGAAGTACTAAGTAAAAAACATTACATATTATTTAACTCATACTCTAAAAATTTTAAAGTTGTTAAATACCAAAAGCTAAGTTGGATAATAATTTTCAAACCAGGGTGCGTTTACAAACCTCACAGCGCCTTTTAAAAAGTACGAGAAGACCGACGGCGGCGACGACGCGACGGTGGAAGAGTAATTGGTTTGTTTATTTATATTTAACTTATATATTTTATTAGGATATTTTTTTGCGCTAGTATTATTGGCGCCATTCCACACGAGCAATAGTAGTCAATTTTAGGTATATTTCATGTAGTTATAAGTTTATTTATGTTTCAACTTTTTAAAAGTCGACTTGTTTTACTTTAAGTTCGTTGCTTACCTAAAGTTAATTAACTTAAGTAGCAGGAAACTAAAATAAACCAAATTCTGATAAAAACAAAAACGATTTGAGTAAACAAAACATCGCAATTTATTGCAAGGATACTAATAAAAGTACCCAGACATAATAATCTTTATATTTGGTCATCTCCTTTAGTCCCTTTTGATCCTTGCTGGCTCAGTAAATACCAGGGTCGCATGTTCGCGAAGGAGTACAATCACGGCGTGGCTTACCGGTTTGTACATAGTACGCACGTACAAAGATCTACATATAAGGCTAAATAAAACGTTTGACGTAATTTTTAGGCTGTGGCTACATAGACTGCACTGCGACTTGCGACACATAAGCGATACGGAACAACTGTTAATATTATGTTTATAGTTTCACCATCCACACTATATCATAGGCGATATTTGATTATTTTCTACCGATTGATGCGTCGGTGGTATGACTCATACGATACATTTAAGCAGAGCAACCCAACTTCTCGCTTTAAAAATAACTAGACATTTTGTCTATAATGGAATTATACTTAACCGTGTAACCACAAATTATTTTATTGATTTTGCTCTACAGGTCGCACCGCAAATTGCTGCTTAATGTAGCCTCAACCTTAATGCTGTGTGCGGCGCGCCAACACGCTCGATTATGCAAGTGCAGTTCACTGGTTACCACTCGCAAAAACCACTTGCTTACTTGTTATGTTCTCCTGGTACTTGAAGCGCTCCGAATATTGCTAATATTTAGTCCCGACGCGGCGAATTTGAAGTTTAATGGGGATATGTTCTAAATATACGCTGTAAATGTTTAAAAAAAAAAGCTAAGTTAAGAGTATCGAGCAGTTCGATAATATTTTTTAATTAAATTAATATTCTATTTTGTATATTGCATGTTAATATTTCATGTAAATTTTTTGATTTAGTTAAGTTTTTAATTATTCTGTTATGTAATAGTGTAGATGGGTCATAGTTACTAAATAAAATAAATAAATCAAAAATGTATAAAATCTCGAAACAATGATAACAAATAAAGAAATCTTGGAAAATTACCTCGTTTTATAGCGTTCCGTAGCCAAATGGGCAAAACGAATCCTTTAAAATTCGTTTGTTGTGAAAATTAGAAAAAAATAATAGAGTGACATAAAATTCGTGTCAGTAAGGGATGAAAAAATTCGTGCGCAAAGGTATGTGTAATAGAAACTTCTTATTTTTGATGACAGTCATATAAAAGAAGAAATTTCTATAATACTTTTTTAACTGAAGCCAATAGTTATTGGTATATGTGCTTCTAAGTAATAAAAGCATGCCACGCCACCTGACCCTCTTACTTATCAAGTTCTCGGTGGATTTTTTTATTTAGGTTTTATCAAAGCACGTAGCGTAATGTCGAAATGGCTATGCAGTTAAGTCACGCCTCAACTGACAGCACCTTCAAATGTCAGAGTGTAAAAAAACAATGCATTACAAATTAAACGTTATGCCACACTTATTTTTATTTTTTTACATATTTTTTTAAATAAGAGCCCGAGAGAAGTTAGTCTGAATAAGAAGTCATCGTTTACGTGTTACTTTCAGAAATTAACTTGTGTTGTTCAGCGTCTAAAAATACCGTTTCCTTGAAGGCTACGGAACCCTCAGTACGAGGCTTTGACTCGCACTTTTCCGCCTTTTCAACATTAAATTTACTTTAAAGGTCTTTGTTCAATAAAAATCCATTTAAGTAGGTAAGTTGGTTTCCGGTAGGATTGAAGATAAAATTGTTTGCGTAAATTCTTGAAGTAACTGGTACGGTAAGTCACGGATATATATTTTACCCCTAGCAGTTGCGTGCGACTTTGTCCGAATATTTCTGATAAGTAATTTTTTTTTTTGGTTATTATTGACGGAGCAATCAGATGGTCCACTTGATGGTAGTTCAAAAACTGTCGCCTATTTACTGAACACTTCGCAGGGCATGCAAGAAACACACCCCGCAAAGTGCCGTCCCGAGATAAGTGGCGTGCACAGGGTTTTTGACCAGGCTATGCATAAAGGAAGATGGCATATAATTGAAAATTCCTTTCCCTTTATGAGTTATACAAACATTTTAGGGTATGCATTGCTTTTGTGCATGTATGAAGTGCACGCCACTGCCCGTGATCATCAAACTGGGAGGATTAACCTAACGTGCCTGTATTTACACTGGTAATTACAGGCCCTTCAGACCGGAAGCACAGTATTGGAAAAATGCTGCTAGGCGGTAGAAATAAACATGGCTGCATCAGGACGCGTTCTCTCGTAAATAGCTCTAATAATACTTTCATTTTACAAGGGTGTAAGTACAGCCTTACGGCTAGGAGACGGGCTGAATTTCCTACCTTACCTACCCTGCCGTCTGATCGACGTCGCTTAACATCAAGGTATTACGGTTTTTCTTAAAAACGTTTTACTTACGAGTATCTACCCAAAAGAATATAGGTCAGAGGTTCATGGCCTTTTGGTACTGGGCATTCAAGTTATATGGGTTTTAATTTGAGCAATAACAACATCACAAACACTGAGGAAACCTGTGTGCCTGAGAGTTTTTCATAAGGTTTCCAAAGGCGTGTGAAGTGTAATAATTTGCCAGAATCAGGCCAGAGTGGTTTGGCCAGCCTGATCCGGGGATCGGACCTCCTTATTATAACCCATACCGCTCAAAGAGGTCATCAAAATCGAAAATAAGAACTTCGTTAATACAAACTGACGGTCAAATTTTATTTATCTGAACAAAACCCTCAAAATTATTCTTGACCTTCACGTATTCATGATGATTTTTTTATGAGTGCATTTTAACCAGTATGTAGCAAGTTATACTAAGTTATAAGTTATAAGTGTTATTGCGATGGCCACACATACAACATGCCAATGAGCCCCAAAAAAACGCCAAGCGTGTTGAGTAAGACTAAATTTAGTTATTGGTATGAATAGAAACATACGACTTCAAATATTTAACAGACGATTACGATTGCCTGCGTACAATTTGTTACACGTAAAATATTCTCATTCTAACTTTCATCCCCTATTCTAAACTGTTGCGGATTGTTTGGTTAAAAACGCTTGCCCTTCCGCAGGTTTGAAAAGCAGATGTTTTGTTTTAAATATATTAAAGACGAGAAACTCAGCAGCTAACTTGTGTGAGATAAAAGCGTAGCTGCCTACCTCAATGCAGCGAAATTCATCAATTGTATAGTAACGTCCATGTATGAAATGTGTTTTATGTATCAATGGTAAATCCTATATTAACTTGGGTATCACGTTATAAAAGCATATACGTACTCAGACACAGAATTGTACTTTTCAAATGCGATTTAAATTCTTCTTTTAACGATTTATATTCTTTGTTAGGTATAGTAGCTGAGACTGATGGATGGCTTCCAAAGCCGGGCACCCATCCAATTACTGACTTGGAGCACCGACTAATATGTGGTGCTGCTATTGCTAAGCAATTAAATATCTCTTGCTTTGACGGTGAAGGAAAACATCGTGAGGATACCTGCATGCCTTAGAGTTCTCAAAGGCGTCTGAAGTCTACTAATCCGCACTCGCACAGCGTGATGGACTACGGTCTAAACCCGTAGCCCTTTTATCGTTCTGGGAGGAGAACCGTGCTCTAATGGGTCGGTTTTGGATTGATAATGGTTGGTTTGTTATAATCAGTGCGCACGAATACTATGAGATATACTTGTCGTGATTAGTTGCGAGTTTCATAGAAACACCGCCGACCTTCGCAGTAGGTATATCGAATAAAATACCACACAGTTCAATCATAGTTATTGACGGCTGAAATTAACCAGAACATGGAAAATTTTGCCATCATATTTGAATATGATGCGCGAATAGATTTAAACGGAATGCTTTATTAAAACTATTCCATCAACAACATAAATATTGAATATATTAAGGGCGATTGGCTGGTTGATAAAAAATACTTTTACGTGAAACCTTACCTGTTTACGCGAAACTTTTTATATGATTTTTTTTTAAATTGTGACTTTTCTTTAAAATTAGAATGTAGTAATGTGTTCTCTACACGAAAATTTCTTTGTTCTTATATTAGTTTATAATCAAATGACAACTTGGGTGACAACGAACTTGAAATATATAATTGCCTTACTCATTATTTGATTCCCGTTTCACTTGCCTCGGAGAGCACGCTAAGCGTTGGTTCCGGTTATTAACACTCGATAGTAGTCGTAAAAGCCCGCAAACCCGCAATAGAGCAGCGTGGTGGTCTATGCTCTAAAAACCGCCGTTCTTATGTGAGAGGGGCCTATACCAAGCGGTGGGACATTTATCTAGAGGCTGGCTCCGTCAGAATTCCGCTTAAAAGAGCTGGCCATGGGCGTACCCAGGAGGGCCAGGGAAGGGCAGCTGCCTCTCACGGAAATTGTACAAACTAGCTCAATCACTAATCAAAGTGTAAATGGGGCTATGTGCTTACTTTAGAAGAAACCTTGTAGCGTCAGTGTTTGCCAGTGTCTGGCAAAATGCACGGTGCAATTGCCACAAAAAACCCGAGCAGTTAGAAGCGCTACAGTCGCCACCGCAGCGACGATGGCGGTCAAATTTACTTTTATTTATTTTACTATCCATAAAGCAGGATCGTTTGAGGCTGTTTGCATATGTATCCTATTGCAATCTTTTCCCTAAACAGTCACAGCTCACTCCACTTTATGTCTGTGATTAGTGTGTTTGAGAAAACTGATACGTGTTAAAAAAAAAAAACGAATTATGTCATCGTCCGCGGCCAAAAGCTAGGTAAGCCCATGGAGCTGGCCCCTCTTTGCTTTTCGCGTTAATCAACTCCACAGATTTAATAAATGTATTGTGTCGCTTGGAAATTAATTTTGTTATAATAACGGTCTATTGACAGTCCGCTGTGAATTTATTGGGTTTTAATAGTCCTTTATTGAAATAGTTTCGACAACTTTAAATGTAATTGAACTAAATAAGATACCTAGGGTTAGCAAGTGGTATGCCCCAAGACAAGACGATATTACTTAACTGCTATGTACATCTAGAACACAGAATTAAAAACACACAGAATCTGTGCACACGACTAATATTGAAGAATCAAAAACCACTCCACTTTAGTTAGTACAAACGGTTAGTCACTTCATACCTTTTAGCAGTTCATACCGTTTCCATAAAATGGGAAATGAGAAATAGTTTGTGAGCTACCAGCATTACGCGGTTGTAAAATGAGAAGTGCGCGGGGCGTTTTCACTGTTTTGAGACACAATGCACTGCATACAATAATGACTGAATGAGGATTCTGTATGTTATTATTTTTGTGATCTATAAATCTTATATCTTTAAATGAGCAATTCTTATATATACATAATTGGAATCTCGGAATCGGCTCCAACGATTTTCATGAAATTGAGTATACAGAGAGATTCGGGGGCGATAAATCGATCTAGCTAGGATTCATTTAGAGAAATGGTCATTTTATTCGTGATTTATCGATAATCAACTTAAACGTACACTTACTTTTTTTTTTATTGGAAGAAAAATAACAAAAAGGTGGCGCTTGGGTAGTCCCAATTCAAACTGAAAATATGACTTCCTGATATGATGATGTAGTAAGTATATCTGAACTGTCGGAATTGTTGTTTCTTTAAAGTTCTATAAAACAGTCCGCGACTATTTTTTTAAGTAGACTCACTCGCGGACGAAGTCGCGCTGGTACGCTAGTGTCTTATTATTTTGCTAAAATTTTACAAAGCCTTAATTGGGTATTAATTTTCTGAATTTTTAAGGTCTGGTTTTATGAGAGGGCTACGGCTTTAGCTGATTACTACCCTCCAGACGTGCCGCAACGCGATAAGTTTATTTAGGCTTCCCGTATATATCTCGATAAGAAAAATGGGTTTAATGTAACTACCATAACCCTAACATGTTAGCCCGTTACCAGACTAGACTGCATATCTTACCATCGGGAAAGATTACTGTCAAGGGTCAACTTGTAGAGGTATAAATAAAATAATAATTACAGAGATAAATAATTATAAAGATAGAGCTTCGTTTTAAAACTATAGATGTGCCAATTTATTTGATAAACGTTTTGTCACAATGCCAACAACTTTTAGCAGTACCGATTTTGTTAAGTTACCCGCATTTAATAAATAATATAAACTAAAGGCCAACCCTAATAACAATTTCTCAAAAGTTGACATTTCGATTCTGTCTGAAGGTAGTTACAAAAAAAATAATAACAGAGCTCTTCAAGCTAAATTGAAATATTCGTATTATTGCAGAGTCAGAACTTATTATTTTTATTCTCTCTGATTAGTAATTTAGTCTCCTAAGTTAAATGTATCCTTTCTTTTATTTCAATTAATAAGTTTTTCTCTTTGTTTTTTTTTTCCTTTTTTAATAGCACTAGAATTTTTTGCATTAACTTCCTAGGAGAGCGCATTTTAATTTTTGATTAGGTACTTCAGGTACCAATACAGTTAAGATTATCTGTCATAGTAAGTGTTACTTGTATGTACATCGTATCGCCCTACTGCTCCATACAATTGTGGATTACATATGAACCCATACTTTTTTGTTTCGATTTAAGAGCTATTGTTATAACATGGAATTGTTGTCTTTCCCAAATAAATAAAATAAAATAAAACTCTGAATACTCTACATTTGGTCATTAACTAAAGTTTATTCGGTTGCCGTTATTGGCGGTTGGAACGCGTTTTAAGGTTTACCACCCCTGGACTAAGGTCAATATTAATACTGCATTATTATCTTATGTACGTACACTCAATTGGCAATCTTCATTAGCCAGTTAAGTAATTGACCGGTTAATTAATGTTTGCGTTAAGTACAATGTAACTTTTTGTACGAGGTTATCATTAGGAAATGTATTTATATATAAAATAATTGCTGTGTGTGAGTATCACAAAAAAACACAAACTGCCTTGATTTTTTTGTTATTGTATACAGTCCTATATACAGGGTATGATATAAATAAATAAATAAATATACTACGCCAATACACACATCGCCATCTAGCCCCAAAGTAAGCGTAGCTTGTATTATGGGTACTAAGATAGCTGATGAATATTTTTTTTATGAATATAATAAACATAAATACTTATAATATACAGATAAACACCCAGACACTAAAAAACATTCATGTTCATCACACAGACATTTTCCAGTTGTGGGAATCGAACCCACGACCTTGGATTCAGAATGCTGCCCACTGCGCCACTCGATATGAAAAAGAAAAAATTGGGAAAATCTAAAGAAACAGTCAAAACTATGGTTTGAATGGGATTTTCTACTTCTGATTTATTTCAATATTAGAGTAACTAGCCAACCAGAGAAAGTTTCAAAAATTTGAACTACTATATTTCCTTCCAAAATTGCTCTCGAGCTATGTATCTCTACGTGATCAAATCAGGAATGAGGAGATTCGTAGACGTGGACGTTGGGGTTCCAAGGTTCTGGAATGGCGACCCCGTACATGTAAACGCAGCGCTGGTCGGCCCCCAACGAGGTGGACAGTAGTCATCAAACGAGTTGCTGGGAGCCGATGGAAACAAGCGGCCCAGGACCATGGATTCTGGAACTCCCTTCATAAGACCTATAAGTCCAGCAATGGACTTCAATCGGTTGAAGTAATTATGATATTTCCTCGGCTGGGTATCGAACCCGAATTCGGATGGCCGTGGGGGACCTAGGGGTCCGTGAAGTGTTGGAGTACAGGAGGACTTGAAGGTTTTGGGAGTTAGAGTAGAAGTTAAAGGTAGCTGCTTCCGAAATTTCAATCTCAATTCAATCAAAGAAATTTAGAAGTTTAACATTAAATGGGCTAAGATAATAAATAGATACGGAATGAAAAATGAGTCGTTCAAAACTCCGTGACTGCGGGACTCTTTCGCAATAATGGAATCAATCCAAATAGCCCTTCACTCGCTATTGATTGGAAGCGAAGTGGCGATTTGTGCGATTGCCAAGGCTTCCCACCAAATGGCACGAGTGGGTACGCTGTCTTGTAACAACACTTCAATGCCAAATAGGTACCTACAATGGTGAGATGATAAAATAATCAACGATGAATAAAATCATATGACTTTGATAAACGACTAAGACACCGGGACGTATCTTTGCATCGTTCGAGTCCATGTAGGTCTGCAGTATATCGATAATGCAGTCGTATTTATATCAAAATACCCACTAATTCCATGTCATGAACATTGGTTATTAATCAAATGTTTAATTATTTACCCACTTTATAACATTACTGTAACACCTTATAAATAATTGCGAGCGGTAATAGCCTAGTGTTTAGGACTGCGGCTTCACTTTCGGGGTGCCGAGTTCAAATCCCAGAACGCAGCTCTAACTTTTCTAAGTTATGTGCGTTTTAGTTAATTAAAATATCACTTGCTACAACGGAGTACCGTGAACGAAGTAGTTAGTAGTTAGTATTTGTTGATATAGCGGCAACAGAAATACATCATCTTTGAAAATTTCAACTGTTTTACTCACCAGTGTGGTTTATGACAGACGGCGACGGAGATCCTATTACTTAGGATCCCGTTTTACCATTTGGGTACGGAACCCTAAAACGGGATACATTGCAATGGATGATGATATTGTCTATGGCCGTTAGTAGAGTAGTAGAGATAAAAAGTAGAATTATTAACTGTTCTACGGCATAAAGGGTTGGACTGAAATCCAAAAGGCATAGAACTGATCCCGTATGTAACCGTATAGGTATACGGTTGCGATCATTATTTCGACCCATTACCAGTACACTGCAGGGCACGGGTCTCCTCCCACAATGAGAGGGGTTAAAGCCGTAGTCCACCAAGCTGGCCCAGTGCGGATTGGTGGCCTCTGCATACCTTTGAGAACATAATGTAGAACTCTCAAGCATGCAGGTTTCCTCACTATGTTTTCCTTCACCGTCGAAGCAAGTGATATTTTAAATTACTTAAAACGCACATTATTTAGAAAAATTATAGCTGCGTGCTAGGATTCTAACCCGAAGGTGAAGTCAAGCTCCTATCCACTGCGCTATCAAGGCTTCACGTATACTATAACATTGATAAATAACCCTTATTTCAGTTGCATAATGCAGCACGCAAGCATTTTCAACACAGAAAACTTTTAAACACAAACACACGGGCAAAGCTTTACGGTTAGTTGGAGGGGAAAGGGGGAAGAAAAACAGTGTTCAGTGAGATACTTCTGAGCGGTAAAATCGTGCGGATAGCGTACATACTTGCGTAGAAACTACACAAATGCAACACCTTTGCGCACATCGTTGGACACGTTTCTCATATCGGTGATTAATATATTTTATCTGTATAGCTATCGCCATTCATGGAGCATTATCTATGTTTTGTTTGTCATCGTGCTAATCTTTTTTTTTTATACATCAGTATGTACATAAGCGGTGACAGCGTAGTGGTTAGAACTTAGATTTAATTTCGATGATATAAATATCACTTGCTTTAAAGGTGTAGGAGAACATCGTCATCATCAAAGCTCTACAGCCCTGGTTTGACCTTGGCTTGGTCAAACAAATTACTCCATTTGAGGCGGTCAGAAGCTGCTTCTTTCCAGCTCTGGACTTCCAAAACCCTCAAATCCCTCTCAGCTCCATTACTCCACCGGCCCCTAGGTCGTACTCGGCCTCTACGCCCCTTCTATTTGCCCTCCGTAAAACTCTTTGCGTTGCACATGCCCTACCCATTGCATTCTTAATAGTTCAGTGGTTTTGACGTCATTCGGTTCTTTAAAAAGTTCGTAGTTGTACCGTATGCGCCAAAAACACTCCTACTCGTCTCACTCACTTTTGAAAAGAGGCCATCGTGAGGAAATGAGCTTGCCTGAGATTTCTACATAATGTCCTCAAAGGTGTGTGGAGTCCACCAATCCTGATAATCAATAACGATTATGGTTATTTACATAAAAGCCAATGGCGTGCATGCAGGCTGGTGCCTGCAGATGATATGAAATGGAATAAAAATTTTAGAGTAGAAAACTCGAGTTATTAGAAACTTAAGGTTAGGCATTTTAAGAGTTATAAAAAGACTTTATAATCCGTACTGGCGATTTTCTCCATTTTATATCATCTGCTCTCTACCTACCCTGTATGCACGCCACTGATAAGAGCGTAACTTTACCGCGGATTTCATTCAGAATGTTGCGAACAATGCGACCTACGTGGAATTCCGTGGTTAAATTCTGCTCCGTGCACTTGATTTCAAATTTGTTACTATGAAACGTCATAAATAAAGTAGCACTTATTATTTTAGGAAATGGTGATACTTTAATGGCTAAATGACTTAAGCATTTCTTAGGAGGTTCAATGGTTGTTCATTGGTCCCTTGTGTTAAATGACATTCACCATTACAGACGACACCTCGAATCCAGTCACTTGACACCGACACACGCAAACAGAGCGTGAAGCCTCTAAGTTGAAAGTAAATGTCCCCCCCCCCCCCCCACACATCCTGCACCAGCTTTAAATTATTTTAATTAATAAATAAATATACTACGACATTACACACATCGCCACCTAGCCCCAAAGTAAGCGTAGCTTGTGTTATGGGTGCTAAGATAAAATACGATGGGTATAAACAACATTTTAGTAAGTTTATTTACCCGTATAAGCATTTAATAATTATAAAGTTTAGGAGTTCGTTTATGTAGCTAATCTATGCTGATGGGACTCCCAGTCGCATTCTAAAACTCTTTAAATATAACATGGTATCCATTTAACATCACGCTACGATCTTTATTAGTCGAGTAACGGGCTGCGATGTGACCCGGTGGGTGGAAGAGCAAAGGTTTGTACGAGACTAATTTATTTATTAGAAGTTGTAGGTCGACCACCTAAAACTTCTAACGAGTAAAGTTCTTATCAAAAATAGCCCCGGGGGAACCGCTAATACCTGTACTATAAATGCTATTTATTTATCAAAATAGTTTTTATTATTTGTTACGCATAACAGAATGAGGTAGACAGGTTCAAGTTAGTAATATAATGAATACGAAAGTTTGTAGTCCTTCTTTCACGTAGCGGCTTTCGCATTTATAACATTCCTTCCACATTTCACGGACTAGCGATTCCCCGCTACCTCGTCTGCATCATATCATCCAATACAAATTTTCAACGATTCACCGCGTCGCATAGCCCGTCCCGTCCGTTGTTCGACACTTTACGGCCGTAGCGTAATTTAAAATAGACAACAACCTTTCTCAAAAATTGAGCTTTGAAAACGCAAAAAAAATATCCGATTGGTATCTACATCCAGAGATGAACGCAAATAAACAAACAAACGAAAAGATAAACTTGAGCTGTATTGTTAGTATATGTACATAGATACAGTATATAGCAAAAATAACATCGAGGTAATCATAATAATTATAAACTACCTATTCGTAAATTAATCACATTTTGACTGTAAAATTAAATTAAATCCACCTTATTAAATTATTATAATTTATAATTAGTTGGTAACCCGCTAATTATTTCGCTGGGTCAAAAAGACCCAACTAATTATTATTTTATTTTATTTTATTTCTATTATTTATGTAACAGATATTGTGATTACAAACAATGATATATGAGGTTACAAATATCAGTATGGGTGTAAATAAATTGTGTCAGTCTATTGGCGTATACTAAATCACTTCAAAAGTAATAATATAGAGAGGTAAAGTTGGCGAGTTTGGATGTTTTGGATAATCCCCAGTACCTACTTCTGATTCGAGTTAGATTTTTTTTTCAATCAAATAGAATGGTATAGACTACTTTTTATGTTGACATATATATAAAATAGGTTTTATCCCAATTGGAGGCAGTAGGTGGTGCAATTGACTCTTGGCTTATCTAAGATTATTTTTGCATGCTCACTATAACTAGTAAGTGTCTAAGTGGGTTTCTGGATAGTTCGGCTTCACAATCGGACTCGGTCGGTTGCACTGCAAACTGGTTTAAGGTTTTTTCTTAAGATGTTTCGCGTTAGGAAATACAATTAAAACACGCAGATGAATTTGCGAAGGTCAGCTAGTATTTTCAACAATAGCCTTTAATAATAATAGTCCATTTCTGTACTACCTCCTAGGCCTCCGAGGCCCTACCTCGCTCAACGGGAGGGTTTGCCAATAAAAACGACTGGGCAGGTTGATTGATTATCGCAGTAGAAGGTAGTAGCCGCACAGAGGATGCTATTGCCCGTTATCCGTTAGTCGCCTAGTAGGACACCCGCGAAAAGAGGAGAGGTGGTGACAACGGTATTCTAATCAGACTTCACCACGCGTAGCTAGTACTTTAATACTATGAAAAATCACGGGTCAAGTTTACCCACTTGCGTCAAATAATAGAAATCACAAAATGAGGCACGAACTACTAAGGGTTAAAAAGTCATAAAAGATTAATTATTTTTACGCGATATGTAAATTTTGCAATTCGCAAGGCTCACTGTGAATATGATCGCGTTGGCATACATTATGAAAATCACAGCGGATTTTCGACTAAGTGATACGGGGTGATGAGGATATTTAGTTCATGTTTTATTCATTTTATAAGATTTTTAGTGGGCTTTCGCGTATGCACAGTGTGTTGTTTTTTTCAATCAACGCTGTGCTATGTTAGAAGATTCTTTAAAAATCTTAATAAAAATCAAGTGTAAAAAAAAACCATGAAAAATACCTTAAATAATATACTAACAGTACAATCACCATTTCATTATCAACCCATTATCGGCCCACTACAGGGTACTACTCTCACCAAGAAGGAGTTAGTTAGTTAGGGGAAGGCCGTAGTCCACCACAAGTACATTAAATAAATTATTTGTTTAACAATTTTCGATATTTTTTTCATTTTATTACAAGTTTGATTGCAATCTCACCTGGAAGTTAGTGATGACCTAGTCTAAAATTATAGGGCTAACCTGTTAGGCGTATGGACATTACATCAAACTCGTACCGGAACGATAAATCGCTTGACGGCGCTTTTTCAACGTTCGTTGTCACACACGTTGACGGTGGTAATTAGCCACGGCCGAAGGTCCCACTGGACGTAAATGTAAAGATTAAAACAATACCGTCGGAGTTACTGACAATTTTTATATGATAGAGTCAGTCGTAAAAATAAGTTATTTTATAATTGATATCCAATACTAACTCAACCGCCTTTTATAAATGGCACGTGTATATTCTAAAAGTAGATGCCTCGTATCAAGTTACTAATAGTGTTATTTTTTTCTCTCGATCATGTTTATTAGTGAGAACTTGTTTGGAAAAATGGGTTATTTTTCGATTGATGTGTCCTTGTAAAACCAAACACCCTGTATAAACGACACGTAGGTACCTATTCTTAATGGATGATTGGCATCGAGTTTATAATAGGCTTCTATTAATCAAGATAGAAATCGTATTATAAATATGTTTTTTTTAGGAAAAAAAAACCATCAACAAGACTCGAACAATAAATTTAACGCTCATAAAATATTCAACTTCTAATTCTTCTTTTAGTTCTTTTGAACTAGTATAACCTATTTTATTCCTAACTAAAATAAGGAAAATAATCAATAAAGAAACAAGGTTTTGCTAAACGGCTTGGTTTTTTTTGTAGTCTACTACAAGTTAGCCCTTGACTGAAACCTCCCCTAAGACGGTAGCAGGAAAACCTCTTAGGAATTAAGCGTTTATAGTAAACCCTTAAGCGGTTTCTATGCGTCTTCGTTCGTCTTGGTAGAGAGGTAACTAACCAAGGCCGACCAGACCAGATCAGAAAATATCCCCCGCCCCCCCCGTTTCCAACCACTTTAATTCGCCGTTTTCCGACCCAAATAAGACGAAAATAAGAAGAAAGACATTACAAAAGAAGCATTTTGGGACTGTTTCCAAAAGTGAAAACACCTTCATCAGTCATCTTAGTATCTACCCATAACACAAGCTACGCCACTTTTGGGCTAGATCGCGATGCGTGTATTGTCGTTACATAAAAATAATGTTACTCGAAATAGAGTATATATTGTTTAACAATATAAGTGCGAGAGTATTTTTTCATATGAATGGTCTGGCAACCTTATTTATAACTGCACATAAAGCTGGAAGTCTTCAAGATGAAACCGCAAACGAGTAAGCGTAGTTAGGGTGTCCAGCAAGATGGACCAACGCATAAAGACATCAATGGGAGCAGATTATGATGATTCAAATTAAGTGAGTATTTGATAAATATATTGGTCTATTGATGAAGGAACTCTTCGAAGGACAACAGCATTACATAACTAGTAATTTCAGTAGGAAATCCTGATATGAACCATGAGAGTGAAGAATAACAACGCGCGAGAAACGGATTTTTTCAATTCTCTATCATGTGGTATTGACTGTAGGTAAAAACTGACCTACAGTAATCGTGTGTCTGATGACCACATTTAACAGTAAGTAATTATTTATTGTGATAGGTGTGTCGCCAATGTAGTCATTAAACAATTGTATACAATATAATTTATAAATTATTGTTATAACTGGAACGTTGGTTAGCATGTTTGACTGGGGTTCCTTGTTTTGGTTACCATATAGGTATACCATACTAGGCATAGGTTACTGCTATTGTCGCAGAATTAAGATCATATCCGATCAGCCCTCATTCAGCCATTATTGCATGCAGTGCATTGTGTCCAATAACAGTAAACACACTCCGCGCACGTTTCTCTTCACACTCTTCACACCCGCGGGATGTTGCCGGCTCACAAACATTTTGTGGCAAACATCATATCAACCGATAGGCATCCACTGCTGGACATAAGTCTTTTGTAGGGAGTTCCAAATTCCACGGTGTTGTGCTGATTAGATCCAGCGGCTACCTGCGACGCGCTTAATGGCGTCTGTCCACCTCGTTGGGGGTCGACCAACGCTGCGCTTACCAGTGCTGGATTGCCATTCCAGCACCTTGGGACCCAATGTCTATCTTTTCTCCTAACTATGTGCCCCGCCCATTGCCACTTCAGCTTCGCGACTCGTTGAGCTTTCAGTAACTCAGGTTCTTCTACGGATCTCAACAGTTTTGATTTGATCACGTTGACATACTCCGAGCATAGCTCTCTCCATCGTCCGCTGAGTGACTCTGAGCCTTCTAACGAGGCCCATAGTTAGCGGCCATGTTTCTCAGCCATAGGTCTAGGTCATCACTGGCAACATTAGAGGTTAAATAATTACTGTCAACTGCTAAATGGTATAATGTGTCTAACCTCCGCGCCTGTTCGAGAAACACTACTAAAGTGGGGTGGTTTTTGTTGCTTCAATATTAGTCCGTTTGGTTCCGAGTAGGTATGTTCTTAATTCCTTGGCTATGATACAATATTTGGAAAAAACCCACGAACCCGTACTCGAACAGTTTGGTTAAGTATTCATATTTCTCACCTGCGAGAGAGCCGCCGTAATGGGCTTTAGACAGGCAGGCAGGATGAATCCATCCAACTTGGTTCGCCTATAAATCGTGACAAACTTTATTTAATTATAATTCAAACTTTAACAGAACAAGTAACGAGAAGCTGTACAAAGTTATTCAATTGTAGATTCTATTCTACATATCCAACGTAATTATTTGAAACGAAATTCCCCAGAATATATATAAAAGAGATTGAACAGATCTATTTATGGGTACCTACAGAAATTAAATTTCTGAGAAATTAATCAACAAGTCTATTTTGTTTTGTTTTGATCTTGATAGACTTCGCGCTGAGTTTAATCAGGTCTGATGGAAAATATTGAAGGTCAAGTTAAATAACATCTGAAGACGCGCAATCACTTGCCTGATATGGACAAATGTCCGAAATAAAGGTTATTATTATTATTTTTAAATTAAATGTTAAACCGATTGTTTCATAACCTATATATATAATGTTATTCGGATCACGAAGTCTTGAGTGGGATTCCTGGGTAAGATCCAAAAACTGGTAAGGTATTTTCTCAGTATCACCACCAAAATTATATAAATTTAAAATTATAGTAGTATTAGTATCAAATAAATAGGCTTGCTGTAACATTTGTCATAATGTATGGTATTTTACAAGTCATAAGATACCAATTTTGATGGAGTTGTGAAAAGATATGTAATCCGCCATTTTGTGGCGGAGGCCCTTGAGGACCGAGTGGCATTAAACATAGCTCAGAACACACCGACTAATGCACCTCTCGAACAAAAAAAAACAAAATCAAAATCGGTTCATCCGTTCGGGAAATACACATACACACACACATCAAACTTATAACAGCCTGCCGTTTTTCGTCGAGGGGTTAATATCGTCTCTCCAAGAAGCACTTTATTTAACCTGTCGATTCAAGACAATGCTCTGTTCAACAGTTAGGAAATAGGCATTGTCTACCTCCAAACAATGGGGCATGCTTTTTCGACCGCATTTTTTTACAAATCCCTTGGGAACTATTTTTTTTTTCCTGGGATTAAAAGTAAAAAGTAGCCTATGTTACTGTCTTAATTAAAGTCAATTAGTCTTAGTTATGGTGAAAAGAAACACAACAACCTAACAAACAATTGTTAAACAAACAAACACACTTAATTTAAAAAAACACAGATTATTTGTATTTGTTTATGTAACAAAATTCACGTCTAAAATTGCATTTCATACGTAGCGTAGCGAGATTGTAGCGAGAGCGATTGTAGCGAGAATCGGAACCCAGTTCAGCGGAAAGATAAACCTCAGCCCTATATCTTTGGAAAGCACTTCTCAAGTTAAATCGACGTGTATATTTCCCCGGTAAGTAAACCAGGTGACACGACCCGGTGAGATGACCCATTTAGTGGGCCACAACATGTCCGTGTCCAAGCTACAGGTCAGCAGGCAAAACACGGATGACCTAATTCTGGCTGGCCTGGAAATGTCCGTACCGATAATGGACCTCAATTCGTAATATCTGAAGATAATCCGGATATTGATGGCGAACTTCCGGATATTAATAACTTCAGCGTACTCGACAGAATCAGCGCCTTTTTTAAATTACACACAAAAGAACCAGAAGATGCAAATTTTCTTTTTGACCCTTAAGAAAGGGTTAAATTACAATTTGATTTTTTTCTCGACGAAAAATTGTATTTGGACTTTCAGGTACTTTTAGCTTTGCCTAAACTACAGGCAGGCTTTCTAAACACGCATATTCATCGCGGGATAATTGTTTAATCTCACGAGATATCAGTAACCCTACGCAGAAAAAGTTACTGCCTTCCGAAGTAATAAATCAAAGGTTATTACAGTTAATACGATGACAGCAATTTTGATGGGACAAAATGAGAAAATAGATGCAATTAAAATATTCTCACGTAATTGACGTCACGGAATAGACTACGGAATGTTGTGTAAGCAACATAAGGTAATAATACATAATAGTATCTATGATTATTATTTTCTATATTGCGATTTCGATGTTGATAGATATAGGATAGTTACAGGCGGTACTTTGCGGAATTCCATTATATACAACAAGCTTTATTGGCTATACTCCGCCAAGAACAGGACAATCTGTATGGTGTTATTTTTAATTTCTGCAATCCTTATACCACACAAGACAGCTCTTCTAAACTGTTCTTTCAAAACATGAATATTAGCTCCTGCTTTTCTCGCAGTATTAAAAATCAAGCTTTATATTGATTGGCGCAGTGACGGCCGATTGGCGCAGTGGGCAGCGACCCTGCTTTCTGAGTCCAAGGCCGTGGGTTCGATTCCCACAACTGGAAAATGTTTGTGTGAAGAACATGAATGTTGTTCAGTGTCTGGGTGTTTATATGTACATAACACAACAATACAAACACACACCATAACACAAGCTACGCTTACTTTGGGACTAGATGGCGGTATGTGTATTGTCGTAGTATATTTATTTATTTATTTATTTATAGATGTCAGTAGCGTTAATTTACTTTTGTTATGTGAACTAACGTCACATTCAAGTAAACTTTAATCTGTCACTTTTATTTATTTATTTTTTATTTACCGTAAATTGTATTTGTGAACATATGATACATGAAGTGTACAAAGGAAAGTTTATCTCTATAAGAGATCTCTTCCAGGTACCCCAGAGCACTTTATATGGAGTACAACTCCATACACAGACCTGACAGATTTCCTATACTCGCAAGTTAAGTTTGTGAACTGGTACAGTTACATATACTAGGAGCACATAACTATGTCAGATATTATACCTAAATATGCACTGTAGGGCTTTATACTTTGTATACTTTATAGCTTAGAACACGAACTGTGTTCCTCAGTGAACTTCAAAGTTCCAAAGAGATAAAGATATGTTTATGTTCGTCTATCCGCCCACTCTCGCTATTACATTTCCCATGTGACCTATTTTTAGACTCTCGAGCTAAAAACGAAGCTTTCCATATTTGTTTTCAGAAACTCGACTCATAATGCGCATACCGTCTACTTTTTTCGATTATTTTGGAATCATTTTTAAAATTTCTTTCTTCTGTTTTTATATTTGTGACTTAGGGATTTTAAAGCTGTCTGTGACGGAACTTGAACGTCGTGCTTTTTTCTCCCGCCAATCAGCATGACTGTGTTTCGGTCTGAAGGACATAGTTGACGGTATAATTACTGACACACGAGGCTTAACACACTGAAATTAGTGATGAAATCGGAGGGGAGTGCGCCAGGAATCGCAAATGTCAAAATAAAGCAAAGCTAAAAGAATAATAATAAATAGATATGCTAGGACAGTACACACATCGCCATCTAGCCCCAAAGTAAGCGTACCTTTTAATATGGGTACTACGATGGGAGATGAATATTTTTATGAATATAATACACATAAGTACTAATAATATATAGATAAAATACCCAAACACTAAAAAATATTCATGTTCATAACACAAACATTTTATTCAGTTATGGTAATCGAACCCACGGTCTTGGGCGCAGAAAGTAGGGTCGCTGCCCACTGCGCCAACCGGCTGTCTGAAAACCATTACTTATACCATTCTCCATTACCTTCTATAACGTCTTCCAGAAATTACCAAGATTAAACCTTTGTATTGGAGAGTGCGTCAGGGAGCACAAAAGTCAAAATCAAGCTAAGCTACAAAAATCTTGAGTCCAAAAATCATTTTTTGGTCATTTACCCAAGACTGTCTAAGTATTGGACAGAGAGAGGTTCAATATCTTAATTATATGTTAGACAACGTTTGCATCAAGAAATAATCCATCGCGTGTCATTAATTTATCTTCAATAGGGTTGGCATAAGTAAACACTTAGAATGTTTTGATTTCGTTCGGATGGAAAAATAAATATACTTCGATTTAATATTTTTACAGGGTGATTTCTCATGAAATATACTCGTACTTATGCACCGTTCAACACAATTTCGTAATTCGGTTACACATTGTATTATTCAATGTTACTGTTTGTTGACTCTTTCTGGACCTGAAATGAAACAGGTTTCGTATAACTTAGTTACGTAGTACTTTTTCAAACAAGCTTAATTAAAGCTAACCCATTCGTTTATACAGAGGGCTGGCAAATCTGCCCTACTTTCAGTGCGGCGCACCTCTAAATGCGTTGAAGTCGTGTTCAGTCCAAACAAGGTTTGTCCTTGATTATGTCCGCATAGAATTATAAAAAAAAAAAAAAATATATCATGAAATTTAAGCTTAATTTTGCTATACTCCGCGAAAAGCAGGAGAATCTGTATTGTGTCATTTATAATTTCTTCAATCTTTATTACAACAAACAGATCATCGGCAATGTACCCCCTACGCACGTTTCGTTCGGAAACCGGAGCATCCTCAGGAGATATTGACTTTTCAACAAACAATTGTTAAGACTGATTGAAATGACTGAAGATTGCGACTTATCAATATACCATCTTGCTTTGCGCGGTGTACAGCGAATTAAGCTGAATTTTCATAATATATCATGGAAATTCGCAAAGTAATGCCTGCTTCTATCCAATATTAAAAAAAAACTACAAAAACAAGGAAACAGACTAAACTAATTTGACAGGTCTAAAAGTTGTCATTATAAACCAATGACCGGCTCTCCTCTCAGAATGAGAAGGCGTAAGACCGTAATCCACCGCACCGGCCAAGTGCAATGATCAGACTTAACACGTGTTTGAGAATAATGTGTTCCTTGCATGCTTTGCGAAGTGTTGATGGTTTACTCAGGTGGAATATCTTTTTGGTCGGTCAAATACTAATGAGTAAAAAATAACTTCCCATGATCAAAACGCATAAATAGATACGTGCAGTTATCCTTGTCAAAACGTAACATCAAGAAAAGGATATATTTAATCTTCGATCTAAAGATTAGATTGATTGATTGTATTAGCCAGTAAAGCTTCCACATACAAAAATTTAAATCTAATATTTGTTATCCTTATGATGGCCGTTTAAATAAATCGTTATATTCTCTCGAAGTATAAACACTAAACGGCTTACACGGAACTTGTTTTTTAGATCTTTCGAGATCATGCAAATATGATAGTCTATTTTGTTCCGATGTAAGCTAAAGAGAAAATTTTATTGATTTGCTGTTTTCTCTGTGACATTCCTATGGTAAAGAAATTTACAGAACAAAACTGGCGACACTTTTTTTTGTTTCACTACTAGTGACTCCTTGACTGCAATCTAATCTGATAAGTGCTGATTTAGCCTAAGATGGTGGCGGGCTAAAATCATAGGATGGGAAACTTCTATTAATTGAAATTATACCGCACACTTACCGGATACTCCTATTTGTTTCTTTCGTACGAGGGATTTGCAAAGCAATTAATACCGCTCTCCTAGAACAGACGAGACTGGTGCCCAACAGTGGGACACTAGGTTAAGGATAGGATAAGGAGGTGACGTCCAATTTAACAGCGCAGTCGAACTTTCTTTAAGCGCCATTAAATGTCTCACATACAGGCAATACTACGCAGCGATGGATTGCACGCAAAGCGATCTATCGCTTAAATCTGCGTCTTGGGTGAGCCCTGGGTCTCGGAAAGCACGTTAAGCTGTCGATTCTGCACCTGATCACACCATCAAATAATGAGTGTGGGAACACTAGTAACATGCATGCAGTATATTAAAGGATCAGATGTATGTGGCACAAGTAACTAGTTCCCTGTGCGACTGTACAGGTGAAAACGCTCCAGATCTCCAAAATCGCCTTCGTCATGCATCGCAATCGCCACCATGATTAATCCGTCACTTGCGATACATTGCCCCGTTTATGGACCCCTTTAGTACGGACATAGTAGTGGTTAGTTCCTACAAAAATACCATATTTAAAAATAATTAAACTATTTGCTCGAATTTCAATAACAGCAAACTTTCCAAGTATACTCTTTGGGAATCCGCATAGAAAATGGAAAGATAAAATAATATTCCTCACTACACGGAAACTAATGAAAAATTAGATACGTGCCAATTTTAAATACGACAGCCGTGCAGGGAAATTAGAATCCTAAAATAGAAATAGGATTTGAAATACCTATCGGATAATACCTCCGCACATTGAGAAGTCTCTTCCATTATGTCCGGATAAGGATCTGATGAAGATCGTCGGAAAACGGAACTCCTCAATGGACGACAGCAAATCAAGAGTAAAAAGTGCAATACTTTAGTTAGCACTGAACTTTCATACAATAATTAGTTACTGGATTTCAGATTAAATTAACTCGAAAAAAGTATAATTTACTATTAAAATTAAGATTAATTTGCTATATTCCGCGAAAAAAACGTCACTTAAAAACTATTGGCAGTTCCGCAATTTTTTATAGAAAAATTACAACATTTTCTTGCTTGATGACCATACCCAGTGTTAATTGAAGCCAAATTTTGCAATAAAGCGCGCAAAAAAATACGTATTAAAAATATCCACCTACTGAACCATTCAACTTAATTTGCGACTCAATCGTCATTGGAATCTAGACCAATGAATCGCGACCGCGCTCTCAAGTTCTAGGTTAATATTCTACGGCTATTCCCGTCGGGTCTTTGACCTCGTCCGGACGCGGACTGCAGACTAGATAAGCCGTAAGTACTAGACTACTTCCACAATACCTAAACTTCAATAAATGAACGCTTTATGGAAATGTCTTGTTGGTCCGGTGTTTAACATTTTCGACTGCTGATCACAAGGTCATCCCCATAAACCCAATACTATGGTTTTTCTATGAAGAAATTCTTATTAGCAGCCCGTGGAAAGTGGCGGCGATTGACGCCCAACGCCTCGGAGAGCACGTTTAGCTATAGGCGCCTGATCTCTTTCCGGTCGGAGCTGCCTTCTTATCGGACTGTAAGAGTGAGGGAAAACAGAGTGCACCTGTGTTTGCGCACACAATTGTGCACTATAACATGTATGACCTATAAAAATCTCTTGAGATTTACCACAGCGGTCAGAAATATGTTTAAGGGATCCCTACTAATATAATAAATGTCAATGTTAGTTTGTTTCTTACGCTTTCACGCAAAAACTACTTAACCGATCCTCATGAAACTTTGTACACATATTTTTGGAAGTGTTAGAAGTAATATAGGCTACTTTTTATCCCGACATTAAGCTCGGTTCCTTTCGGAGAGGGGATGAGTGTTTGACGATTTTACACCATAACTCCGACAAATTATAACCGAGTTAAATAATTATTTTTGTACTATAGTGGTTATAATATGTGTTTAATTTTGCCCAAACTTTGTGTGGAACTGAATGTGGTTGGAGATAGAGGACAGAACTCCTCAGCGGACAGCAGCAAACCCCTCATTTAAGGCTTAGCGATACTGAATACTTTAATTTTAACAACTAATTTAATGCCACATCGAAAAAACAAAATCAAACGCAGACGAAGTCGCGGGCAACAGCTAGTATGTTTATAAAAATGTCCCAACTCTATAGTCAGATCAGCAGACCTCTCGTCTCGATGAGTACACAACAGTCTTCTGTCAAACTAAAAGTTTTATATGAAAACTAGCTTTTACCCGCAGCTTCGCTCCCCTTAAGTTCGATTTCCTTAAAATAACAAAACCTTAAGGGATTCACTATCAAAATTGCTTTCTTAGTGGACGCTTCCGTCATAATAGCTATCTGTATGTTGAATAGATTGATAATTCAGTCAGTCACCTTTTTCCTTTAATTTGCACCGATGAACAATTGACAACCTGCCAGAAGGTAGGAAGTAAGGTAAGGAAAGCGGTTCTGACTCCTTAATGTTGTTTCGTTATCGATTTTACGTTTTTCAAATCGGACACTGGGTTAAAAGGTTTGGGTATGATTTAATTTTACCTAGCTGGGTTCGATTCAAACAAATCTAAATTAATTTATATCAATGAGGCCTTATTTATAAGCACTTTTGAAAAGTCAAGTCAGTCTCTTTGCAGTGCATCTACCACCATTTGTGACGATAGATGACGATAAGTTAATTGTAATTCATTTTTTTTTATGAACTGAAATAATTTTGATATGTATGGTTTTATCGCATGTTTCCAGAAATAATTCATTTGTAAACGAATGAGCATACTCTTTGGCTCGATGTAAGTTGGTCACTTTATGGATTCAGTGTCGTTAAGCCTTGCGATTGCCAAGACATGCGATTTTTGAATGTCCCGCTTGCACAGACTTGAGATCTGTAGCACAGGGAGCGAGCAGTTATGTAGACTTCCAGAGTCGAGAGAGAGAGAGATATATAGCGCGCATGCTCTCCAGTGAAGAGGAATGGCCAAAATATGCGCCAATGCTAAGAAGCATTATGGTGAGCAGAGAGGAACGAGAGAGAGATGAGAATGAAAAGAGAGAAAACGCTTAAAGAAGGTCGGCATGAAGTAATGCCCAGCGGTTCCGTGCAGACCTGGCAGATAGAGGGGGTTGTTTTAGACCGTGCAAGTCGGACATGTCCTACTAACAGGCATAAGTCCGAAGGGGTTTTTTCCTCCTCGATAATTAAAAAAAAACGTTAAGCCTTAAGCGAGGGGTTTTTTGCTGCCCACTGAGGAGTTCTGTTTTCTATCTTCAAATAAGTGTATTTTAAGAAATTTTTCGAGTTTAAATGCATAGACATTTTTGATATGTAAGTACCTATTTATAGTATTTATTTATTTTATTTATTTATACTGTTTATTTGTACACCACTCAGAAATACGAGACAAAAAAAAGAACAAACGCATGAAGAATGAAGCAGGATACAAAAGGCGGCCTTATCGCTAAGTAGCGATCTCTGCCAGGCAACCTTAAAGTAAGGATTATTTATTTGTTAAAACGTTATATTTTTAAAAATTATCATTGGCTTTAGTTTTTAAAAAAAGAATACCTAGAGTTAGCCTATAAATAGATATACATATAAATAGATAGGTGTTCATGCATTATGTATCGCATAATCATTAATGTCACTAGCTTTTGTTTGGATCCTAGGTGGAATTTTGTTGCCGTCATACATGTCTCCTAGTGCGGCAGAAACTACATTACATAGCAGAACATTGTGACACGGTAGAACTATTTTATATAGTTTTTTTATGTATGTTTTTTTTTTTAATTAATAAATAAATATTTAAAAAAAAATTATGATAGGAAGCTGTATGTACTTACGTCAGTTTGAAAGTTTATTATCTGGTTTAAAAAAAATGGTTAGCGAACGAAGCTTTAGAAACAATTCTGAAGTCCACGCAAACGAAGTCGTGGGTATTTATGTATATTTTTCATAAAAATATTCATCCGTCATCTCAGTACCCATAACACAAGCTACGCTTACTTTGGGGCTAGATGGCGTTGTGTGTATTGTTGAAGTATATTTATTTATTTTGTTTTGTGATGAGAAACAAATGGCTTTTTTGTAAAATGTACGTTAGCTTCTTTAGAAATTAATAAATAATAAAGACATACCCTAGTGCAAAAAGAGCAGCCGCATCCAGATATGACGGTGGTCTTATCCGACGTGGCGTCTTCTAAGCACAGCTTGCAGTTTATTGGGGCAGTGGCTACGAATCCACCTCCGGCGCCGTCCAGCGAGTACCTGTAGACAATAATATACATATTCACTTACTGTAGTAACATACTTTTATTGTTTGGCTTCTTTAAAAAATCCCTTATGTTACAGTAATTTTATAAAGTGGGTAAATATAAGCAACCTTTTGATAACTATAAATTCATATTTGCCAAATATTTTATAACATTAATTGAAAATTTTATTATGCAAATGACAACCCACTGACAGATAATCTGATGGACGGATAGACGAAAATCAGAGGAGAGTAATATAGGATCCCGTTTGCACTCCTCAGGCACGGAACCCAATATAAGATAATCCCATCACACTCGACACAATACAAAAACCGTTCATGGGTTCAGTGAATAATTAACATAGGTTACTGTACTCAAGACCTGACTACAATGAACGCTTTCGAAATGAAGGTCGATTAAATAACTGTGGGAATGCACAAAAACAAAATCTTGATAAGGAATATATATTTTGAGCTGAGATTCTCTCGTTACAATTTGGAAGAGAAATCATCTTCATCATCATATCAAACCATTACAGGCCCACTACAGAGCACGGGTCTCTTCCCACAATGAGAAGGGGTAAAGGCCGTAGTTCACCACGCTAGCCCAGTGCGACTTCACACACCTTTTAGAACATTATTAAGAACTCGTAGGTATGCAGGTTTCCTGACGATGTTTTTCCTTCACCGTTGCAGCAAGTGATATTTTAATTGCTTAGAAGAGCAACATATATCAATATTTATAACATACATCAATAGCCTATTACAGCCCACAGCTGGACTAAAGACCTCTGGTAGGTTTTTTTTTTTTTTTATAAATAAATAAATATACTACGACAATACACACACCGCCATCTAGTCCCAAAGTAAGCGTAGCTTGTGTTATGGGTACCTACTCTAAGATAACTGATGAATATTTTTATGAATAACTAGCTGTTGCCCGCGACTTCGTCTGCGTTTGATTTTGTTTTTAAAGTATTCAGTATCGCTAAGCCTTAAATGAGTATAGTAGTATATATATATATATATATAACATGTGAGTTGTGACTGTCAATTAATCATAGACAAATAATTTACAATAAAATAAAATTGCGACTATAATTAAAGACCTAAGCTATCCTATCTCTTAAGTTGGACCAGACTGCTCACGGTGTGCCAATTTAATTTAAAATCGGTTCAGTAGTTTAGGAGTCCATCGCGGACAAACATCGTGACAGGAGATTTATATATATTAAGATATACATAAATACTTATAATATACATATAATCACAGTAATCACTTATGATCACAGTAGGTTATAGTAGTAGCACACAGGACATATTATGAAAATGAAGCTCAATTTTTACTCCGTGAAAAGCAGGAGAATCTGTATGGTGTCATTTATAATTTCTTCAATCCTTATACTCCACGCCAAACAGATCTTCGGCAATGTACCATGAGGGTGCTTTTCGCAGAGTATAGAAAATTGAGCTTAATTTTCATAATATATCATGGATTTCCGCAAAGTAACGACTGCTTCTATCAAATAGCAAACTGGACGCTGTTGCCAGTGGCGTGCATAGAGGGTATGCAGATGATATAAAATGAAGAACATCTCTAGTACGAGTTATAAAGAACTTAAGGATAGACATTGTAAGAGTTATAAAAAGCCTAACCACAAGTATTTATAAGTCATGGGCTGTTGCCCATTATATTTCCTTAGCCTTAGATAGATAGCATTCTTAATATTTATAAGAATAAACTTAGATATATATATTTAGGTAAATAGGGATACAGTACACGCGGGTGAAGCCGCGAGAAAATCTTGTTATAAAAGAGATCATCATCATCATCATCACATAAACCGATAGACGTCCACTGCTGGACATAGGTCTTTTGTAGGGAGTTCCAAGTTCCACGATTCTGAGCCGCTTGGATCCAGCGGCTACCTGCGACGCGCTTAATGTCGTCTGTCCACCTCGTTGGGGGTCGACCAACGCTGCGCTTACCAGTACGAGGCTGCCATTCCAGCACCTTGGGACCCCAACGTCCATCCTTTCTCCGAACTATGTGCCCGGTCCATTGCCACTTTAGCTTCGCGACTCGTTGAGCTATGTCGGTAGTTTTGGTTCTTCTACGAATCTCCACATTTCTGATTCGATCGCGTAGAGATACTCCGAGCATAGCTCTCTCCATCGCCCGCTGAGTGACTCTAAGCCTTCTTATGAGGCCCATAGTTAACGACCATGTTTCGAGATGTGTTTATGTGCGACTACAATTGCGCAGTGCCTTCCACAATTCACGGCGAGGTGCCCGAAAACCTGTCTCTGAACCAAATGCTATTGAAAATATACACATAGAAGGACCTCTGAATGCAAGTGGCCTTTTAAAGCCATTCTTCTTTACTGTAGGGGTTACATCTTTGAGCCTAGCTGGTTGGGTAATATGGGAGTATGAGAATCTACGCTCACATGCAAGTACTTTTCTCAAACGTCCAGGACAATGGTTGAATGCTCATCATAAACGTGTTTCAGAAAATAATAGATCAGAACCTGGACCAATAAAAAAATGGTGGAGTTCATTAAGAGAAAGCGAAAAGGTTTTCCTTCCCATTCTAGCAGCCAACATTCTTGTCTTTGGTGCTTGGAGAATAAGACCTTTGCAGCCTTTTATGATTAAATATTTTTGTTCAAACCCTTCAGGCAGTGCAAAATGTCTGCCCATAGTTCTGTCCACCTTCAGCCACTACTCAACCTTACATTTAGCAGCCAATATGTATGTCCTGTATAGTTTTATGCCAGCTGCCATAGCATCACTAGGCAAAGAGCAGTTTGTCGCGATGTATTTGAGTACAGGCGTGATAAGCAGCTTTTCCAGCTTCCTTTATAAAGTCGTGGTCTGTCAACCTGCACTTAGTCTTGGAGCGTCTGGAGCTATCATGTCAATCTTGTCCTACGTCTGTGTGCAGTACCCTGACACTAGACTAAGCATAATAAAAGAGATCACACGAATATAATTAACATAGGTTGCTGCACTCGAGACAATAGTACAATGGACACTTTCGAAATCAAGGCCCTTTCCATACTTGTGTGAATATAATTTGAAAAAAAAAAGATAAAGGTAAGTAACAATAAATTCCCTGATTGTCAGGTGTTGGCGTCATCGACTACTGATAATTTTCAGTAGGTAGGCTAATAAAATATACCTACTTACCTACTAATATTATAAATGTCAATGTAAGTTTGTTTGACTACGACGACACTGAATACTTTGATTTTTTATAGATCTACAACTAAATTGAATGCCACATCAAAAAACAAAATCAAAAGCAGACGAAGTCGCGGGCAACAGCTAGTACTTTATAATGTCTGTAGCCAGGTGCATCAGAATCTACGCTAGTAAATTAGGAAAATTCCTGTGATAACGGCCGACTGGCGCAGTGGGCAACGACCCTGATTTCTGAGTCCAAGGCCGTGGGTTCGATTCCCAAAACTGGAAAATGTTTGTATGATGAGCATAAGTGTTTTCAGTGTCTGGGTGTTTATATGTATTTATGTATATATAATTCAAAAAAATATTCATCAGTCATCTTAGTACCCATAACACAAGCTACGCTTACTTTGGGGCTAGGTGGTGACGTGTGTATTGTCGTAGTATATTTATTATTATTATTATTTATTATGTGATACTAGTCGTAAATTGAGATAAAAAAAAGTATAGGGTATGGAGCAAAGCACAAAACACTTTAAGTAGCTATTGAGCATCTGTTTTGTAGCTCCCAGCTGTTAAAAGAATTGTCTTTAAGAAAAAGACGCATTAATCCGATTGTTATTTTCTAAGTGTATTTTTATTCTCAGAGGTCTTTCAGCGAATATCTGTGCCAAGGTAAAATATGCCTGCTGCTTCTCTTACTCTGAGTTTAATACATTTATATATTTCGTAATCATGGTTATTCTTTGATTATTTATTTATATATTGCCCTTGCAATGGAATCGCTGAAGATCTTAAGATTGCAATTCATCGTTAGCCCCAAGCATTCTCTAGAAGTGCGCGGTCTCCCAGCTCAGATTTGCCTACGCGCCGCTACTCTCAAGGAGTATACAAACAATTTGACTCACTGCATACTCATTCACTGCCTCGTTGGTCTAGTGGTTAGTATGTTCACTGGTGGATGACGAGCTCCTGAGTTTGATACCCAAGTCGGGGCAAAGAAAGTCTCAAGTATTGGGGTTTTCTATGCCCAGAGTTTGGATATTGTTGGTGATTCACGACGCGCAGAGCACGTTAAGCTTTCTATCCTGCACCTGATCTCGTTCCAGTCGTTTCGAAGTTTTATTCCTATCGGCAGTGGCTTGCACTACATAAATGCACAAAAGCACTGCTTACCCTAAAATGTATGTGTAACTCGTTATGGGGTCGGTTTTTCTAATTCAGGTCATCTTTCTGCGTTATGTCATCCCTGGACAAATACTCTGTGCACGCCACTACACATCGGACTATCAATGTGAGGGAAACTAGTCAGTGCACATGTGTTTGCACACATACTTGTGCGCATAGTTGGAAAATCTCTCTGGAGATCGACCACAGTGGCCGAAATCAGTCAAGGAATCTGTTTACAAATAAATATGCAACCTATTTAACCCACAAACCTTTAATGTAATATTATAAACGAGTAACATTATTTCATGGAATATTCGACATAATATACAAGTGGTTTCTGCGCACTATTCAACTGGCCTCATAATGTTTTATAGACATTTTTATAGATATAAATGGGTATAGATTATAAACATAATATAGATAGTCACAGTCTGTGATCTATGCGTGCCTTTTACTGCAACAATAATAGCGCTGACGTTTAATGCGTATAATTGAAGCCGTATGTTAAACCACGTCTGGTTATTTTCTTGGCTGTGTGACGCAATCAAATCTTTATCATCAGTCGTCATTCTGAAGCTGATAAAATATATTTTTCGCGCTAATGTATAAATTTCATAATCCATCGATCACATTTTCAGTTAAGAAGTCTCTACAAAACTTTCAGAAACTGCTTTTTAAATTTTTTTATTTCCTCTAGAAGTTAGTTTCGGACTGCAATCTCTATCTGGAACTTAGCGACCATGCAGTCTGAGATGGTAGCATGCTAACCTGTTTGGGGCATCCCGATCGGTTTCTACGCGGCCTCGTACCGAAACGCTAAATCGCTTGGCGGCATCTCTTACCGATAGGGTGGTAACTTGTCACGGCCGAAGCGTCGCACCAGAGAAAATTCGCAAATTAAAAATTCCTGAGGATCAAACCTGGGACGCTCACCACTGCGCCAGGGCGGTCGCCAAAATATGTCTACATTTAAATCATTTAAGGGGTAATTTTTATCCTGAAAGAGTAATAATCAAGTTTTAAATGACATCTGCGTACGGATTACGGAACACTCTCCATACGCTGTGACTGGCCCGTGACCGGTTTTTATATTTTGAAACGCGTATTATGCACGTAATGAAGACAACAACAAGTTACCTTTGAACCGCAGAATTTTGATTGACCTCTGTATAATTATTGCATTGGTCACACGCCTTGTTTCATTATGCCGCCCATTAAGGAACACATTGTACGAGTAGACGTCTTCTTCCTGCCCTTATACTGCGTTATATAGGGTTATACAGCACAACATTTATTCTACAAACTTGAAAATAAACTTTTGTTTAGGTTTTGGCGTATTGTTTATTACAACTAGCCTGACCGTCAACCGTCCTTGCGAATGTTTAGTTGGTGGTGGTGGTGGAATAACCAACACCGTTTTGTGATGATGTACACTAAGATGGTAGCGGGCTAACCTGTTAGGGAGTATGTAGTCATACCTTTAATCGGTTTCCACGCGAAGTCGCACCGGAACACTAAATCGCTTAGAGGCACGTCTTTGTAATACTTTAAATTTCACAGTTAGTCAGTATTTCTGAGCACCTGGACTATATCGGAGAAATATAAAACTACTGATAACAAACAATAGATACTTTTCATTTAATGAAGCACGCGTCTCTAGCAGTTAGCTTTGTGCCCCGTCAAGCGATTGAACTTAAAATTAAGAGCCTCAAACAGATTTCAAATAAGCCATGCCTGCTCCAGCGAAAATCAACATGAGTTAAATAGAATAAATAGTTAAATTAATAATTTAATGAACTTCAAATAGCTCAACTATTGAAGAGGAGGAATGAACACAGCTAGTCCCTAGGTCTGATCCTACCTGTTGGACTATAAAAGTAAGCAATAAGTGGCGTGAACAAAATAATCGGGCAGCCATTCAACGGCAAATTTAAATTAAAAACATTCACTTGTCCCCACAAGCGCCTCTCACCCAAGTTTATAAGCCAAAAATTACGTAAAACTCACATAGCGGAATTTTATAATCCGTCTATAGGATGCTATGCATAAAATATAATACGCATATAAAAATTCAAGCACAGTTAAAGCCTGTGTTAAAATCATTGACCCGGACCCGGTGGTCCAATACTTTGGCAAGGTTGTGTTATAGCTCATCCCCCCTTGAGAAGGGCTTGCTCTTTGATGCCCCTCATTAACCGTCGTAAACGTACGGAAGAAGCTCATACAGGTACCTATATCCTCACAGCAATTAACACTTCTTGTTAAGCCTGGTACATTATTTATTCCTTTTAAGCACCGTAAATTGGCTCCTTGTTCCTTTGTTTTGTTTAACAAATCATCAAATGAAACGTTTTAAAAGGTTTTTATTTGTGCAATGTTACTCTTGTATTATGTATATTATCTCCTTCGATTCTGTGCCCCTGAACTCCGGAGTTACTTTAATCTATTTTTTGTAATTATTCATGTTTGTCTCACTTTAAGCCACAGACCTACCTGCTCCTCCTCCACGTAACTCTTATGCAGGTTCGTGGGTCTTCAACTATTATTATCAGATCAAATGCCAGTTATAGGTACCTAGTTACTTGCCAACCTTACGTTTATGCTATCCTTTAAATCATAATAGATTTTTTTATAACCTTACGTTTAAAAGAAAACTTTTTCAAAGAGAAACCCTAAAAATGATTAAAATGAAAAATCACTTTTAAGGCATACTTCAAAGGAGATCGTTCAAACTTGTAAAACATCGTTATCTTTAATCTCGGCCACCAATTACAAAGTTCTAAAGTGATTTTAATAATAGATGAAGTTTTAAAAAAATATTTATGAACGCACAAAGTTTTTTTTTTATCTAAGGCATAAAAAAATTGTAAAACGATTAAGGTAGGTTCCCATAGAAACTTTGGTTCTCAAGCCATAAAAAGGATTAAATTTAATGACTTGGTTCCAACTTAAAGCAGCTGCCTTGTTAGTCTAGTTGTTAGTATGTTCAACTACACGAGGTTTCCGGTTCATATCCCAGGTGGGGCTAAAAATGGTTAGGTATTGTGTCCTTTCTGATAAAGAATTTTATCAGAAAGGACACAATACTAGTCAGGTTGCTCTTCTAATGATTTCAAATGACATTGTGAGATGGTGATAACAAAAAAAAACACCCGGCTAAGTTTGTTGTGGGCTTCTTCTCAGACCAGGACGCGTTTGGAACCCTCGTAGCTTTACTTTTAAGTTTACGAATGTGGCTATCGCCATCATCTCACTACCGTGTAATTCTTATGTACGCATCAAAAGTGCCACCTATGGGCCGGGCCTACTTGAATAAAGATATTTTGGACTTTGACTTTGCCTTCAACCTGAGCCGTAGCTTAGAGGCAGTAGGCAGACTGGTAGTACTTCCCCGGACAAGCTATTTCACAAAAAAGCTCTGCTGCTACTTCGTTTCTAGCCACATTTGGAGGAAATATCAGTATAAATTAGTAATAAAAAAAAAAGTTGAAATATTCCGAAAAAATGTAGACATTTCATTTATTATTTTAATATAAAGAAAAAGGTTCTTCAAAGTTATCTTAGAAATAACTCTGATATTTATTTCCGTCAAGATTATTGTACTAAATCTACTAATGTAAAGTCGGCAACTATTTAGTAAGAAAAGTGGTCAAGAAAATAACATATCGTCTCTTAGATTATTATAAATAGTATAAGTTTTTTACTCATTTAGTAGCACTCGGCACCTTATGTAAAAAAATATTTATGAACTGTTTCCACAGTCTCTGTCGAAATGTTCTTCAAACTTTTGAGTTTGTTTTGAGTTTCGTTTGGCGCCATAAATTCAAACTTATAAACACTCGCAGGAAAAAAATAATCGTTATTTCACGTGTTCGCCAGTTTTTATGCAGCAACGCAATGTCAATGATTAATTATCTGGCTGATATATCAATCGGGTGGAAAGTTATTCGATTGATACTTTTTCTGGTCAGTGTTGAAACTTTCGCAACGCATTGTTAATTTTTATTCAAATGTCGGACTTTATACAGTGCATGCATTCATTCAAAGAGGGTTTCACCCGTATGAGTGTGTTGTGCAAAAACAACATTAACTCTATCCGCAGGGTCTAATGGGTGGCAAGTTTAAGGTTTTCTAACTACGCTTAATTGTTCAATCGCGTGAAAGTTAACCACAATTTTTAGTGTATCAAAGGAGCGCCATCTTATTACAAAACAGTAAACAGGTTTGTCAATAGATGTTTCTTCCGAAACCATACAAATCGTAGTTAACACTCTCGCGATCGAACAAGTAAACGTAGGTAGAAAATTTCATACTTTGCTTTCTGTACGGTAGCAGACCATGCGTAGCGTAATTTTCGAGGTTTTCTTTTGATTGCACTATACAAGTTAGTCTATTATCTGGTAGTTTATGCTGATGCAGTCGGAGATTTTTTTTTTATAAATAAATATACTACGACGATACAGCAGACACAGCCATGATTATTTTTGATTCTATTAATTCTAGTATTTTATTTATTATTATAATTATTTATTTTTATGTTTATTATTTAAGTATGACTTTGTGTACACCCTAACCCTTCTTCTTAACTTCATGTACTCAATTTGATCTGGTGGGTTGCCTGGTAGAGATCGCTTTAAAGCGATAAGGCCGCCTATTGTATCTTTTCTTATTTATTTTAACTGTGTATTTTTTTAATGCTTGTTTTTTTTTAATTTGTTGTACAATAAAGTGTATTCATTCCCCGTAAGTTCGTCAGTGTTTCCGTAAAATGGTATATAAGCAGACCTGGATCCTCCAGCGCCGGCGAGGGACAAAAGCGACGAACACCGGGAGCAGACGGAAGGTGCGCGCAGTCGGTTATGTGGCCTGAGCGGCTCCGGAGCCTTCTCTCGGTCCGTCAGTGCGAGGACCGTCGAGCATTTCCTGAGACCTGGTGAAAGTAACACAATTGACTTGATTATTATAGGATAGTTTGACAAGTCACACGTATATACGACCCAGATTCTCCTGCTTTTCGCGGAGTATAGCAAATTAAGCTTAATTTTGATAAAGATCGGATTATCCGCATGGCCGTGGCTACATACCACCGACAAAGACGTGCCGCTAAGCGATTTAGCGTTTCGGTACAATGTTGCGTGAAAAGCGATTTGGGGTATAGGTTTCCTATACCAGGTTAGCGCATTACCATCTTAGATTGCATCATCATTTACCAGCAGGCGAGATTACAGTCAAGGGCTAACTTGTAATTATTTGACAAAAATCCTTTACCCAAGATTCGATTGCATACTAAATATTTAGTAGAGCTTATTGTGACAGAGGTCGTCCGTGTTCCGGTCTGAAGGGCGTCGTTGCAAAATTTACAGGCACATGAGTGTATATTGTATGAGGAAGGTCACCCATGCGATGGGCCGATCAGATTAAGGCTGCTGTGGGTGGCCCTTTGCACGAGTGCACCAGGCTTTCTGCCAGCCGAGAGAAGTGGCGGATGTTCGTGGGGCGTGTGACATCTGCCCTCAAAGACGCTAAATGATGACCACGACCGCTCTGCCAAGAGTGTAACGACAAAGAAAGAAGAGTGTATACTATGTAATACACACAGTGCTGCCCCTTGTACATCAATGCTGCTTAGCGGCAGTAATAAGCGGGGAAGTACTTCGAAGGGCAAGCTCTGTCACAAGAAGCTCTACGTCTGGAAGAGTAGGTACCTCTACAAACAAATTTAGTTTGAAATAGGGACAAAAATCTGACAAACTTTGGCCCTACTTCGGAATCGGACCCAAGACTGTGATTCACAATCAATGATGCTAACTGCAAAGCTAACGAGACAGTTAAAAGCGGCAAATAAATCACGGGGATTACCACAATTGCGCAGAAATAACTTTTGGAAAGTTAAACCACGTGCGAGTGAAAGCAGTGCAGTGAGGTCATATTTTATTGTTTTGAAGCTTTTATGTGCCGGGCTGGTTTACGTCGCAAAGGTGCATCAGGTTTAATAACTCTTTTTGTACGTAGAATACGTAAAATATCACTATCACCTCACATTAACATTTGTATGTACGTATCAAAAAAAAATTTGACAAAAAAGAACCGATTTTTTTTATACAACTAAATAGCAAAAAAAATATTTTCTACGATATTTTAAATCCGTGCCAAGTAAAATGGAGAAAGTTACTATGAAATTTAAATCATATACTTTGTATTCCGTTTTATAAAGTAGAAAGGAAAGTTCTAGTAATTTATCAAGTTAATCCTTGAGGAGTTCTCCCGGCTACGAGCATAAATTGCTTACCTACTCTGCTATCGAAGTGCAACCAGTGTAATACTTATTTTTGTGTAGTACTGGTGGCCATCCGTAGTCTTCATCATAAGTTCCACTTGACCAAATGGTGCCTTTCGATAGCAAATGCTCAAGTTACTTTAAAAATACTCATATCGCTATAGCTCAATTTCTATAATATCCTTTCAACAGATCTTGACCTGATGAAAATGGGACCACATGGGAAATTTACTGTCTCAAACAAAAAAAAATTTTTTCAAACGGATTATAATGGCAGTTCTAAACTAAAATCATCATCATCATATAAACAAACAGACGTCCACTGCTGGACATAGGCAGTGCAGTTTCATCTGCATACCCTGTGCATACCCTCAATGCACGCCACTAGACATAGGTCTTTTGTTGGGAGTTCCAAATTCCACGGTTTTGTGCCGCTTGGATCCAGCGGCTACCTGCGATGCGCTTAGTGTCGTCTGTCCACCTCGTTGGGGGTCAACAACAACAACAACTTATATATAGATGCTTGGTCCAAAACTATAGAATACAAAAAACAATTGCGCTTATTGTGCTCACTTTTATTCACTCTGCCGGCTAACTCCGTACGCAATAGACGATTGCCGGACCGTGAATCTAAATACTCACCTTCAAGCAGCGGTTGTGGTTGAGATAAAACCGAATCTCTTGAAGCAGCTCTCCTGACTGGCTTCGTTGGTCTCGCTAAGGACTTGAGCCCCCCACTTAGGATAAGCTCGAGGGCCCGCCGACCGCCGGGTCCGTTCGCACCTGCTCCCATCTGGTGACAAAAAGAAAACAAATGCAGGATATACAACTTGTAACTGAATTACGATTTACTGTTGAAGGATGCGTAAGTATATTTCATAAGGAACTGTAAAAATCTTAAACCAAAAGAAGACTATTTTTTTTACATATAAACTAATTCAAAACATTCTTAGTGTTAACTTATGACAACCCTGTTAAAGATTAAAGACCGACACGTGCATAGTGCTTACGCTACGCGACGCGTACCTAACAAAGTGACAGAATTCGCTTGATTGCACTGTTGCATGTGATGTTGGGGCTGTATCTGATTTCTTTTAGAAAAAAACTATGGCAAACGTTTCGGTTTTAAAGATTAATTTCAGAGACAGCAAATAATGTACCCCTAAAGCCCCTGAAGTATTATTTCGGTTTTTATTTACACGTTGTATACGTGTAGTACCGTTACTGTGGATAAGGTTGTACCAGGATAGCCATAACGTGCTACACGGTTAGCATGGGCAGGACACAATATGTCCCCCGGGAAAGGGTTAAAAATTTCTATTTTCCCACAGCTTTATCGTTAAAATAGCATTGCTTTACAAATTTTAAAAAGATGACCTAGTTTTAAAAAATATATAGGTAGGCAGTGCTCTTGGGTATGTATTAAGTGGAAACAGCTGGGCATTATTTATATATAACTTTATGATCTGGCTGGTTGGTCTATTGGTTATCACGTTCTTTAACTATGAACCATCAGGTCTTGCGTTAGGTATACAATTTTCTGACAACAATTCTCTGTCTAAAGTTTGGAAATTGGCGTTGATATCGTTATATATCACAGAATTTAATTATTATTGTTATTATTCAGTAAATTTGTATCCATAAATACCATCCATAAGCACAATTCTAAGTAAAGCGCGGGCAGCTGGTTATTTACAATTTAAATACAATACCCTTCCATCCAAACTGTAAACTTTCGCGTACGTAATGAATATTCATGCACAAATCAATACAATGTACAGTTACTGGAGTTGGACCGTAACTATGTTCTTTGTTAAAGGTAAAGCATACTTAAAAGTATTGAAAAATAAATTTAATGTTTTAAACGAAAAAGAAACATACTATTTATTTCTTTATTCGGTTCATTTAAAGATCTATTTGCGGTGGCTTGGCGGTGAAGGAAAACATCGTAAGGAAACCGGCATGCCTGAGAGTTCTACATACTGTTCTCAAAGGTGTGTGGAATCCACCAATCCGCACTTGCCAGCGTGGTGGACTACGGCCCCTTTTTCATTGTGGGAGGAGACCCGTGCCCTGCTGTGGGCCGGTAATGGGTCGATACGATGTTATAGCTTGTGTCAGTAAAAGCCTACGGGCTAGAGCTTCGGGGTCCCTTTCAAGTTTTACAAGTTATGTGCGTTTTTTATTTAAGCAATTACATATAACTTGCTTAAACGTCGAATGAAAACATCGTGAGGAAACCTGCATGTCCGAGTGTTCTCCACAATGTTCTCAAGGGTGTGTGACGTATACAATGAATACTTTTTATCCTGGGAAAATAAACGGATAACAAATGCGGAAAAAGACTTTAGAAAGCGAGATTAGTAGGGAAGGTATATTATGTCGGCCGACTGGCGCAGTGGGCAGCGACCCTGCTTTCTGAGCCCTAGACCGTGGGTTCGATTCCCACAACTGGAAAATGTTTGTGTGATAAACATGATTGTTTTTCAGTGTCTGGGTGTTTATCCGTGTATTATAAGAATTTAAGTGTATTATATTTTTAAAAATATTTATCAGCTATCTTAGTAACTATAACACAAGCTACGCTTACTTTGAGGCTAGACGGCGATGTGTATATTATTTCTTTATTTATGTATTATTTTATTTGTGTAATCTAGTTCAAGTATTAGTATGTACTTATACGTGTGTATTTTTTTTTTTAATTATGCACAACCTGCAGTCTGTTATCCTTTAGATTTCCTTATCCTAGGCTTGCCTGGCAAAGATCGCTACTAAGCGATAAGGCCACCTTTTGTTCACTGCTTCTGTCTGTGTCATTTTTTTTGTTCTTCTTCTGTATTATTTTGTGAGCAAATAAAGAGTGTAAAGAAATAAAGTCGCGTAAACAGACTCTTTAATTTCATATGAACATGTACCTAACTAAACAGATTCTTGCAAAGTGCAGTTCACATCGTTCAGACATGTTTCCATCGCTATAACAGTTCCATTATAGTCTAGACATGTGCAGACGCGTACCCGATCGATATTATAATACGTTGCTATGTTCCAATCTTACTTAATCGTTATTCCGCACCACCACCACCATGGCACCATGCGGTTGCATCCAACAGAAATCATTGGCGAGGCCTCAGTTGACTTTAAATGTAAGTTACGATAATAACGCAAAAGTATAGGTTTTACAACTTAAAATTAAAACACATCTTCCTACCATCTGCCTTCAGCGCATCCTTAGTTATCTTGGACTTATCAAACGACGCGGAAACGAGAGCGTTGAAAAGTTGATAGTGGTTAGAAATGTAGAAGGCAAACGTCCCCGTGGCAGATCTCCAAACCGATGGTCAGATCAACTAAGAGAAACTGGTGCCCGTACCTTCTATAAGGCAATACAAATGGCCAAAGACAGGACCCGATGGAGAGAGATCATGTATAACAAGATTACTCGCCATAGCAGTAATCACGATCCTCAGTCATGAGGGACTAAAGAGAGTGTATGATTGCTGTATTTAGTAGTAGTCGAGCTTTTTGTGGCAGAGCTCGTCCGGGGCAGTACTACGCCATGCTCAATTCTGCCGCCAAGTAGCATTGCTGTGTTCCGATCTGCAGGTTGTGGTTGCCGGTAAACAGGCGCATGAGGCTTAACACGTACGCCTAAAGTTGATGGACACGAGGCGGCACTTTATAGCCCGTCTTCCTTGCAAGCCCTGCAAAGTGTTGCTCTGTTTATAAGCAATGGTTTTCTACATTCCATCAGGTATGTCATCTGTTTGTGCTGTCAATTATTAATACTTATTAGAGAGAGAGAGTGTATGAGAGGGAGTGAAAAAGAGAAAGAGGGAGAGAGGAAGAGTAAGAAGCAGAGTGAGAGAGGGAGATAGAGAGGGGGACACAGAAACACACACAGAGAGAGAGAGAGAAAGCCTTAGTTCATTACGACGATTAACCGATTTTGATGAAGTTATCCTTTATCGGAAACCTATAATTTAACAAAACTTTGTTTTTTTTTTTTAAATTGACCGTGTAAGGTGCGCCACCAATTATAACAGGTCCAATTGGTTGGAGTACTGTTACTTCGTCAGGAAACGATAGTGAGAGGATAAGGTTCACTTATTAGAAAGAGACGGTAACATACTAAAAAAACCTTACTTCATAACGATCAGAGCGTGGCGCTACTTCACGGTATTGATAATAGAAAATCAATCCTATTACAAATGTAATAGGATAGTTTATCGGACGAGGAGCCATATTTGTACAATAAAAACATTCAAGCAAACATTTATCTTGCGAATCACGTTTGATAAATATGTAGTGGCCTTGTGGGCCATACGGAAGAACGCATTGATAATAACTTATCATTAACCGACTTTCAAAAAAGGTGGAGGTTCTCAGAATCAATGGGTTTTTAATGAAAACCGACTGCTGTGCGTATAGAAAAGCACAATTCTATAGGAAAAAATCTCCGTGGCTTGCCGGAACAGTTTACTGTTAGAAATCTACCCCTAACGAAAAAGCATTATATCTCCTCTCCCTACCTATGTGCATAATAATAACTTAATAACCCTATCTTGATATCAGTCTTTTAGGGTTCCATACCGCAAGGGTAAAACGGGACACTATTATCGTTGACTCGTTGTCCGTTCTTCTGCCTGTCTGTCTCTCTGTCTCTGTCTTTCAGTCTGTCTGTCTGTCTGTCTATCTGTCTGTATGTCTGTCTGTCTGTATGTCTGTCTGTCTGTCTGTCTGTCTGTATGTCAGTCTGTCACCAGAAAAATAGAATAAAATAAATATTTAAGGGGCTTGGGGCTCCCATACAACAGTCATGATTTTTTTAACGCAAAGTGTCGAGTGAAGTCCGACTCGCACTTGGCAAGTGTTTTATTTTTCTTTGGTAGAGGGCTAACATTGCGCTGCGCCTAAGACCTTGCATCGCCCGGTCAATAACTTGAATATTACCATGAAACAATTCTAGGAAACATAAATAGATCATTAGTAGTCGCTCACTACTTTAGACGATCGGCATGTCAGTTAGGTTTATCACGTGAAACGTGATGCCACTGGTAAAATGGAGGAAATACATATTTTATCGGCCAACTTATAAAAGTAGTTTGAGCACCGATCTGTTCATGCTCACGTTTGTCTTTCGGATGGACACTTGCCGATAACCACCAGCAGGGCTAGCACAAGTTATATCCCCCGATTATATCCCCTCACAAGGGATATAATTAACGTGTCCACCTGCTAAAGCACGTTTTTATCCCCGTTTATTATTAAACCTATATTATTTGGATATTATTGCTTAGTAGCAGGCCACTCCGCTGTCATCTCACACAAAACAGAAAAATTTAAAAAATTTATAAACTTTAAAATTATATTGGAAAAGAGCAATCTGCTGAGTTTCTTGCCGGCTCTTCTCAGTGGAATCTGCCTTCCGAGCCGGTGGTAGAGTCACTACAAACAGATTTGACGTTTCATAAGTGCTTATTAAATAGGCCTACATGAAATAAATGAATTTTGAATTTTAATTTGAATTTATTTCCACTTGTGCTCTCAGAGTTGATAAAGTTGTGGGAGAAGATAAATTTTTATCCCTTCCCGGGGGATATAATTGTCTCCTGCGCATGTTACCCGTGCTGAAGGGTTGCTGCGGCGTCACAGGGGGAGTGGTGCGAGCGCGAGAGCTCGCCATGAGAAGAGCCCCAGGGCTCGACAACATCGGGGGGCAAGTGGGAGACTTCGACCCGAGGTTGCCTCCTGCGAGGACTCGGACCTAGGCTCGGTTCGACGTTAATCTGACTGTTCTTCTCAAATTTGTGTCATAACCGTAGCTTTAGGACAAGATTTGCTCGCTTGCAATAGAGGAGTAGTTTTGTGAGTATTCAACTCTGTATCGTCAAACTAAAATCGATTTAATTTGACTTGTTTTAGAGTTGAAAATCCTGTAATTCCTGGATACTTATTAGTAGAGAGTGTAGTTCGGAAGAAATGTTCACATTATAGCGGGATACTTAGATGCCCTAATACCATACGATCTTCTACGGAGCGGATAAAAACGCATGCGATGATAAATTATTTATAAATGTGCCTTTACCCATATTATATTTTGAAGCCAAGTTACACGTCACAACAGCAAATAAGGCCAGCGGATATATGCGTCATCCAATCCGCCAACATACTATATAAATAAGATTTATACTATTTACACAGCAGTATATAGTGTTGTAATAACAACTCCAACATACACCCGTGTTCGCAAACATGTCTATGACGTATTACAGTGTATCCGATCACGAAAGATGTAGCGTGAACAACCCTTGTGGGTACTGGTAGCATGGGCGGAAGATAAAAATTATATCCCCCACTTATATCTCCTGGCATTTTTTGTATCTGTTACATTTCTATTATGATCATCGTCATTATATCAACCCATTAACGGTACACAACACGACACGGCTCTCCTCCCACAATGAGAAGTAGTTAAGGCCGTAGCCCACCACGCTGGCCCAATGTGTTAGGTTATCCTAGTTACTTTCGCATTCGACTCCTGCGTTGTTGCATCTGTTCCATACTATTAAAGGAGACCTCAGGAAACGCATAGAAGCATTTGAGATATGGGCATTCAGACGTATGATGGCCAGTTGGACTCGCAAAGTATCCAATGAGGAAGTTCTGCGACGCGTCAACCAACGGCGCGAACGGCACACCATCTAAAACCTGGAAGTTTCTTGAGTCTCTTGGAGTTGGTAAATCATCTCATAGATCTTCTATTAACGTTGATATCGAACTCCTAAATAAACATTTTTCTACTTCTGATACAATTAATAGTTCCGATAAAGAACGTACTCTTAGAATTCTTTCTTCCCACTCAACTCCTAACTTTTTACCATTTACCTTCGAGTCTTTTACTGAATGTGATGTTAAGAAGAGCATAATATCCATTGCATCGAATGCTGTTGGTGTAGATAGCATTACCCGTAATATGATCATTCCAATTCTTGACGTTGTTTCCCCTATTCTAACTCATATCTTAAACTCTTCCATTCTCTGTAGCAAATTCCCTGAAGAATGGAAGTTTGCTAAGATTATTCCTCTACCTAAAAAAAACAACCCTTCATCGTTTTCTGATTTTCGCCCCATTTCTATATTACCATTTCTCTCAAAAGTTCTTGAAAAACTCGTATCTAAACAACTTAGTCTCTTTCTTAATAAGAATAACCTTCTCAGTTCTTTGCAATCTGGCTTTCGTCCTGGTCATAGTACGGCTACTGCTCTTGCTAAAGTAACTGATGATATTCGATGGGCGATGGATAACAAGCAGCTAACAATTCTTATTCTGCTTGACTTTAGCAATGCCTTTAATACAGTTGACTTTGACATCTTGCTTAGTCTTTTACGCTCTATTAACATATCTCCATCAGTAATAGACTGGTTTCGGAGTTACCTCAATGGCCGTCGACAGCGCATTCAGATTGACGAGTCCTTTTCGTCTTGGTGTGATGTTGCGGCTGGGGTGCCTCAGGGTGGCGTGTTATCTCCTTTACTTTTTTCTATTTTTATTAACTCTATTACTCAAAACATCTCTTCTCTCTATCACATGTATGCAGATGATATCCAAATATATCGCTCATCTACCCTTCAAAATCTTGGTTCTGCTGTTGCAGCTATAAATAATGATATGGCTGCAATTTCTGAGTGGAGCAGGCAATATGGGCTAAAGGTCAATCCTGCAAAATCAAAAGCTATCGTTATTGGTAGCTCAGGAATGATCGCGAGGGTTGATTGGCTGAGCATTCCTTCTGTTATTTATAATGGCATCGCTATTCCTTTTTGTGACTCTGTTAAAGATCTTGGTGTATACCTCGACCGGGAATTGTCATGGACAGTGCATGTCAAAGAGCTGAGTCAGAAAGTGTTTGTGGCGATGAGCTCGTTGCGAAGGCTGCAATCATTTCTTCCAATTCCGACCAAAGTTATGCTAGCACATTCTCTCTTTCTATCTATTCTCGATTATGCGGATGCAAGCTTTCTTAATCTGACCGAGGATCAGCTTAATAAACTTGAGCGTCTTCAAAATCTTGCTATTCGGTTCATATTTGGCCTTCGCAAATATGACCATGTTTCCGAATTTCGACAAAAACTCAAGTGGCTTCCTATTCGTCGTCGCCGGGATATGCATGTACTTTCTCTTCTGTACTGTGTGTTATTTCATCTAAATACTCCCTCGTATTTAAAAGAGAAGTTCACTTTTCTTGGTGAGCAATCTGGTGTAAGATCGTGCCGTGCGCTGACGCTGTGTATGCCTTATCATAGGACAAAATTTTATAAGCGTTCGTTTAGCGTACGAGCTGTGGAATTGTGGAATGCGCTTCCATTGAGCATACGACGATCCAAATCACTGGCGATATTTAAAAGAGCAGTTAAGGCCCATTATATTGTTAACGACTTTTAATAGTATGTATATATGTACTTACTCATTTATTGTATGTTAAAGTATTTAATTATGTAAGTGTTGTTATATTTTTTTATTTATTTATTAATTATATTAGTTACTTTTTATCTATTTGTGCACACTAGTTTATGTATTAGCATGTAGTTATTTGCATGTATGTATTTTAATATTTGTACCACCAGCAGTCTCCTCTTCTTTTTTTTTTCCTAATTCTAAGGTTGCCTGGCAGAGATCGCTATTAAGCGATAAGGCCGCCTTTTGTATTACTACTTCTTTCGATGTTTCTGTTTTTGTTATATTTTAAATGTTGTGGTATACAAATAAAGAGTTTAATAATAATATGAGCTCCTTCAGCCTATTATGATGGGAAGAAGAAGCGTTGGTCGCAGAAAAAACTCCTGGCTGGTCTTTTTTCCACAAGGCGTTGGAAAAGTCGTAACTCTCTGATGTTACGAAGCCAGCTTCGTACTGGCTTCGTAACATCATAGAGTGGACGGGAATCGCGAATTCAGCAGAATTATATCGCCTCGCGAAAAATAGACAAGAATTTACGAAGCTGACTGCCAACCTTCGCTAGTCGGAGAGGCACCGCAAGAAGAAGATCTTAGTTACTTAAGGGATGATGCGGCTGACATATCCATGTTGGATTAAAGACCCATATAATTTAAGATATAAAAAAACCCTGAATGTGTAGCATGACAGCCTAATGGGTAAGGCTTCGGCTTCCCTTTCGGAAGGGCAGAGTTAGATCCTTTAACAGTGCAGAAAAACATCGTGAGGAAACATGTATGCGTCAAAGTTCTCCATAATGTTTTCAAAAGGCGCGTGAAGCCTAGAAAACCGCAATTGGTCAGCTAGGTGGACTAAGGCTTATCACTCTGAGACGTCGTTAGGTTCTACGTTCATTGACTCCACGATTGACATAGGCACAATATAAAGGCATCGACTGGAGACTGCTGGGGCGCCTGAACCCCCCTGGTAATTGCCATCGGGCCCTACCGGCACGATGGAGGCAATAGTAGAATGTTTCGGCTGGCGAACATAATTGTGCCCCCTACTAATTGTTGCTCAATGCCTTGGCTCAGAGATTCTAAAGAAAGAATAAATAAATAATAAATATACTAAGACAATACACACATCGCCATCTAGCCCCAAAGTAAGCGTAGTTTGTGTTATGGGTAATAAGATGGCTGATGAATATTTTTAATGAATAATATTATTCATAAATACTTATAATATACATATAAACACCCAGACACTGAAAAACAGTCATGTTCATCACACAACCATTTTCCAGCTTTGGGTATCGAACCCACGGCCTTGGACTCAGCAAGCAGGGTCGCTACCTAGTAAGCATCTTATTTATGTAGCTTATTATTGGTGGAAGTCGGCACTCGTAACAAGATATCCTAGTTTGCATCCTGGAGACAGCCACGCTATAGGAGTTGTTAAAACCCGCGGACCCGTACAAAAGCTAGGTATTCATTCAAACTACGAAATGTTTTTTGATACTGTTGGTTAGTATTATTTTAGTATTTAAGTACCTTATCGCCAGACTCCATCGAGGCGTGTAACTTGTTTACATTATTTGTTAATAATAATTAGGTTAATGTTTATTAATGGTTACAATAATGCTTGCAGTCAGCTGGTCTACAAAAGCCCTTAAACAAAAGAATTACAAAAAAAAATACCTTATTTCTTATTTAAGCGGAATGTGACAAGTCGACAAGGATTGGATAGAAGCAGGTGTTACTTTGCGGAAATCCATGATATGTTATGAAAATGAAGCTTAATTGTTAAGCTTAGTTGACTTAATACATTTTCATTGTAAAGTCAACATCTCCTGAGGATGCTAAAATTGCGTAGAGGGTACATTGCCGAAGATCTGTTTGGTGTGGAGTATAAGGAATGATGAAATTATAAATTACACCATACAGATTCTCCTGCTTCGAAGAACCTATAAAATATGAAATATTTTGTATCAATAAATAAACAAGTTTACAAGTTCTTGCGCATTATTCAATTAATTACAAAAGTAATTATAAGTGTCCCGAGATCGTTACCTAATTAATTCCTATCGCACCGTTTAAAATCGCTCTGTAATTACAACGGATCCAAAGTGGACCTTTAATATACACAATCTCACACCGAGCCGTTATGACGATAAACAAACAATCTGTTCCCTTAGTTCGAGATAACAGCTCGCAAGGCAACTCGCTGGTTTTCGATTATAGAAACATTACGACATCGAATGTAACTGTTTTTTTTAAATATTAACAGCGCGCAAACGAGCAACTGGGTCACCTGATATTAAGTGATCACCGCCGCCCATAAACATCTGCAGCACCAGAGGAGCCACCGATGCGTTGCCGGCTTTTAAGTAATTTGTTTATCCGCCCCTTGAATAACCCTAGATAGTATTTTTGAGGAAACACATCAGATGGGAGATTGTTCTATAATTTGCAAGTGCGCGGTAGAAATGATCTGGTATTTCGAACAGTAGAAGAAAACCAGGCATCCAAATGATGAGGGTGGGATTTATTTCTACGCCGTGACGTGCGGTCAGAGAACAGGGAAGGAGGTATCAATGCAAAGTACTTTGCGGAAATCCATGACATATTATGAAAATTAAGCTTATTTGCTATACTCCGCGAAAAGCTCCGAGCTGTATGATGAAAAACAATTTAATCATACTCCAACTTTCGTAGAACACGTAAAAAAATACTCTAAAATATTTAAGAATGTTTGCACTAATGCGAAATCGCTACACATTAAATATAGTATAATGAAATCTGATAACAAAATACAAACAACCTGGAAAATAGTTAATTACGAGTCAGGAAAAACTAAATCTCGTGATGTGGATTTTGAACTTATTGTTGATAACAATAAAGTGACGTCTGACAGGGAGGTTGCTAATACTTTCGAAAACTTCTTTCAGAATGTTCCCATTTTGTTAACAGATTCTCTAAGCTCTTCACCAATAGCAGCTCAGCGTATATTGAGAGATAATGTTAAAGAGTGCAATGTTTTATTTAATTTTAAACATATATCTGCAATAGATATTGTAAAGAATTTCAGGTTATTAAAGTTGAAAAAAACCGGTGATTTGTGGGGTATGTCGGTGATGGTCATTTCTAACATTATTGACGTTATTGCCCCTTATCTAGCTGTAATTTTTAATGAATGTGTTGATATGGGTATTTTTCCGAACCTAATGAAATGTAGTAAATTAATACCCCTTTTTAAATCCGGTCAGAAAAATGACCTTACCAATTACAGGCCTATTTCAATCTTGCCAACTCTTAGTAAGGTCTTTGAAAAAATTATACTTTATCAACTTTTAAATCATTTTAATGTAAATAACTTACTTCATCCGGAGCAGTACGGCTTCACTAAAGGTCGTAGTACAACGGATGCAGGCGCAAGACTCATAAAGCATATTTACGATGCCTGGGAACGTTCGCAGAATGCCATTGGTGTTTTCTGTGATCTGTCCAAAGCATTCGATTGCGTTGAACACAAAACGTTGTTATTAAAACTAAGCCACTATGGCATCAAAAACGTTGCACTCAATTTAATTGCCTCTTATCTAAGTGATAGAGTTCAAAGGGTATGCGTAAAAGACATAAAGTCTAAGGGATCATCTGCCTTAATGGGTGTCCCACAAGGCTCAATTTTGGGTCCCTTATTGTTTCTGGTGTATATAAATGATCTGCCACACCATGTCAGGGGCACTTGTGAGATTGTACTGTTCGCAGATGATACATCTCTCATTTTTAAGACTGATAGAAACAAAGATAATTTTGACGATGTAAACCGTGCTTTGTCACATGTGTCAGACTGGTTTACTGTTAATAACTTACTTTTAAATGCAAAAAAAACTAAGTGTTTGGAATTTGTTTTGCCTAACGTAAAAAAAATTGATAAAAACATCATAATAAATGGAGAAACACTTGAAATAGAAAACTCCACTGTTTTTCTAGGAGTGACCTTAGATTGTAAGCTACAGTGGGGTACCCATATAGAAAGCCTAGCGAGTAAACTCAGCTCAGCTGCATATGCAATCAGGAAAATTAGACAGCTTACCGATGTTGAAACAGCTAGGCTTGTTTATTTCGCATACTTTCACAGTATTATGTCCTATGGGATCTTGCTGTGGGGAAAAGCTGCAGATATTGAAAGTATATTTATACTACAGAAAAGAGCCGTACGATCAATATATAAACTTGGATCACGCGAATCGCTTCGTGAAAAATTTAAACAAATAGGTATTCTTACAGTAGCTTCGCAATACATTTATAGTAATATAGTCTTTGTGAGGCAAAATATTACTCTTTATAAATCAAAAGCTGAAATTAACAATCGACTTACCAGAAACGGACATAAATTGGTGATATCTGCATATCGTCTGCGAAAGGTGCAGAACTCCTTTCTTGGGTTGAGTATACGCTTTTACAACATGATTCCTAAGGAAATTCTTGACCTACCAATGCATACATTTAAAAAATGTGTAAAAACGCATCTAGTACAGCGAGGTTACTATACATTTGATGAATTCCTCAATGACAAGGTAGAATGGAAGCAGCCAGCCTCGCTCTCATCTCCCGCAAGATAGCAAAATGATTGTAAATGTTGATGTTGGAAAAGAGCAACTACTGAGTTTCTTGCCGGCTCTTCTCGGTAGAATCTGCTTTCCGAACCGGTGGTAGAGTCACACAAACATGCATACTTGACGTTTCAAAAGTGCTTATAAAGTAGGCCTACTTGAAATAAATGAATTTGAATTTGAATTTGAATTTGAAAAGCGGAAGAATCGAAATTTCCTCAATCCTTATACTCCACACCAAACAGATCTTCGGCAATGTACCCTCTACGCATGTTTCGCTCCGAAACCGGAGCATCCTCAGGAGATGTTGACTTTACAATGAATAATTGTTAAGAGCCTGCTTTCAGACTCCAAGGCTGTTGGGGTTTGATTCGCACTACTGGAAAATGTTTGTGTGATGAACATGAAAACAACCACCTATATTATTAGTATTTAAGTATATAATTTATGAATATAAGTTACCTTTGTACCCATTATACGCTTGCTTTGGGGCTAGATGGCGATGTGTGTATTGTCAGTTATATATTTATTTATTTAGTTCTCCATATTCTGAAGCTTCCATAGTAAAAGTGACAAGCAGTAAACGTAGGATTCGGCATTTGAAAACACATACTTCAAGAGCCTATGGAATCTTTTTTTTCTATTATATATATATATATATATATACAAATTAGTCCTTGTTGGTGATCAAACCTGGTTAGATGCAATAAATGAAGCAGTCTGAGTTGTTAGCGGGTTATTCTGATAGGGGTATGAGTAAAAACGCCCCTAACACTAACACAATGTTTACCCACCATATATTATGGTGGGTAAACATTCGACTTTCTCGATAGGGCTCTTTTCACTCTTCCGTTATGTTTTATGGATATACTAGAAAACGAACGACGCTTGCGAGGTAAAAATTCGTACTAAGGCTTCTGACGCAGAATTTCGGTATGTATTAGTCAGCTGCTACGTTTAACGTTTAAAATACAACTTTGTTTACTTTACTCTGGCTTATGTTCATAGGGTTCCGTAAGAAAATGAGATTGGCTTGGCGTGGCTTAGTTGCGAGAGCGCCAATAAATCGTTTGCACGCACAACGAAAAAAACAATTTCTAAATAAAAATAACATACAATAAACACAGAGCAAGACATAAATATATTTACACACTTGAACACACGCACACACACACGCGCACACACACACGCGCGCGCGTACACAGTGTACACCACATATTGTTACTCTTGCTTTACCAGAAACTTTTTTTTTTTGTCTCAGTTTAAGTTTTTTATTATAAAGTTACCTTTATCTTATGAAACGTTTCAGGCACTTATGAAGCCATCATACATATATGCCATTCATTTATATTAAGCTATGAAGCTAGAGTAATTCACACCCAAGCTTTCAATCGTTTAAGTAATCCTTAATATTATAAAGGATTTTTCTGTAAGCTTACGTTTTATATAAACTTTGAACTTATTGATTGTGATTCAGCGATATACCTTTATGGTATTCACACAAGGAATCCTAGTCTGGAACTTTAACTGTATTCTGTTCTTACTTTTGTAGTTTCATTGAAATAAATAAATCTTTGTGGGTTAACATAACTTACAAGGTTTAAATTGAGTCCTATACCTACTTTCCGGATTGCGCCCACCCGCTCAAGTGAACCGGTACTTTTTGCATTCGCTGCAAGGCCACTTCCTCTTCCTAAGCGATTAATTGAAAACTTCGTTTTTTTTTTTTAAATTAAAAGCTCTATAATGCAAAGCGGCATACCCAAATAAAGTTTATTTTTGTTATTGAAATGAATGCCGAATACTGAGGTCTCTGACCTATACCCTTGAGTGAATGTAGAATTGCAGTTACACAACTTTTTATATTATTATTCGTTCACAAGTTATTCACCTGGTGGTAAGCGATAAGGCCGCCTTTTGTAAGAATAGAAAAACAAAAATGAAAGTGAAATAAGTGATGAAGGAGGTTTAAAGTGGTATAGGACTAACATGTTAAGATTCAATGTATACAGTATGCCAGTATACTGAATACATTGAACCTATACCGCATCTTACCCGAACGTAATCTATACTATCATTAATGGGAAAGTGTGTTAGTTTGTGCTTTCTAAAGATTTGGATTTGAAGTGGATTTGTAAAGAGTAATAATGGCTAATTATTACTTTAGGAAAGTAAAAGAATCGTACAACGACGCGGAGGAAAAACGCGGGCAGCAGCTAGTATTCCAATATGTGCCAGTTATAGTTAATCGCTTAGCGGCACGGCTTCGTCGGTAGAGTGGTGAGTAGCCACGGTCGAAGCCTCCCACTAGATCAGACCAGGGAAAACTAAGCAATTCTAATCTTTAGCGGGATTTAAAATATATTAGAAATTCTACGCAGACGAAGTTTCTGGCATCCGCTAGTTACCTTTAATGATTTCATCGTATTTTAGTGCAGCGATTGTAAATGTATTCTTGAAAGTATTCGATGACAGTGAAGCAGTTCGTACTGAATAAATTAAGGGATTTTTTTTTCATCATCATCATCATCACACATTGACACAGATCTATTGTAGGCTTAACGACAAGGTTGCTTGGAAGCGTGCCGCTCCGCTCTCATCTCTCACAAGATAGAAAAATTCTAAATGTTGTTGTAAAAGAGCAATCGGCTGAGTTTCTTACCGGCTCTTCTCGGCAGAATCTGCCTTCCGGTGGTAGTCACTAAAACAGAGTGACTATTCAAAAATTGCTTATAAACAAGACCTACATGAAATAAATTAATTTCGAATTTATGGGAAGTTTCAAACACTACGGTATCGTGCCGCTATGGGTCCAGCGGTTCCCTGCCACTCGATGTAATCTGTCCACCTCGTCGAGGGTCTACCAACGATGCGTTAACGGTTGCGGGGTCGCGATTCTAGCACCTTGGGACCCTAACGTCCAAGGGTTCTGCGAGCCATGTGCACCGCCTATTGTCACTTCAACTTCGCGACTCGTTGAGTTATACCGGTAACTCAGGTTTTTCTATGGATCTCCTCATTCCTGATTTAAATGAATCCATACAAAATTCGCGAGAAGACTTGAAGAAGCGGTGATAGCGCATTGGTTAGGAGCCCGACTTCACTTCCGGGGGGCCGACTTCGAATCTCACGCACCTCTAGCTTTTCTAAGTTACGTGCGTTTTAAGTAATTCCAATATCACTTGCTTCAACGGTGTAGGAAAACATCGTGAGGAGACCTGCATGCCTGAGATTTCTGCATAACGTTCTCAAAGGCGTGTGGAGTCCATCAATTACACTGGGCCAGCGTGGTGGACTACGGTCTTAACCCCTTCTCATTTTGGGAGGAGACCCGTGCCCTCCTGTAATGGGTTGATGTGATGGTGATGATCATACAAAATTACAGATTTACGCTAGTCGTAAGAGTCATGAACGTAGTTAAATTGAAAATGTATTCTTAGCGATCGGAACAAAGCATTTAAACGCGATGCGTGAGTCAAGCGAATTAGGGCGAAATAATAACCGCCTGCATTATGTCACATTTCTACGAAACGCACGCTTTTACACGAAACCTATAAGTGATATTAACCTTTGTTTTTGTAACAACTAATTTCGTAAACGCGACGTCATAATTAAGAGTTAACCTGTTTATTTTCCTTGCAAAAAGTTAAAAACAAGTATTTAGTTAATAATAGTTTAGTTATTATTGATTGATTCATCATGAATAACATTAACCCTTTACAGGTCCACTACTGGACACAGGTCTCCTCTCATCAGGAAGGGCTTCGGCCGTAGTCCACCACGCTGGCCACCTTTGCACGCCTTTGATTTATTATTATAGATAACTCTTAGGCAATGGGAGTTTCCTCAAAAGTTGGAAGTGCGTGCCGTGGAACAAACTATTTCATTTTTCAAGTTATATCTCCATCCATATCCAATAATCCATAAAATTTGTTATTTTATCTTCTATTTGCTTAATGCAGACGGGTATAGAAATAGAAAAAAAAAAAAAATTCGTCAGACTTCGATCATAAATTGTTAGTAAAATACAAAGTAATAAAAACTATATAGGCAAAGGGTAAAGTTTTTTATTTCGCGGGATATCAGAAATTCTTAGGAGACGAAGTTGCGGGCATCCGCAATATATAATATAATACAAAGAATACTATATTGTTATTAATTCACTATGACGTAAGGTTGAGCAAGCGATAACAAGGTGTGAGTACAGTCGACCATAGAAAAGAACGGATTACCATCGTTTTATTTTTTCATCAAGAGAAAGTCATTTTATAAAAGAGAAAGTGCTTAGTACTGCGGTATACGCGCGTTATTTAATTTATAATTATTTATACGATGTGTTCAATAGGAGTTATGGCACTAAAACATGGTCACTAACTATGAGTCTATGAGACCCATAAAACAAGAGACTTATTCAAGTTCAGAGACCCGTAAAAGAACAAGAGCTACCAACAAAGAACAACGGGAGATTTTTATTAGACAGAATAAAAATTATGCAATCTTAACGGCAGTTCTTGACGTAAGATCCGCCCTTCTAAAGATTGATTGCAAGTTACAGAAATCGAACCGAAGATCACATATTGACAAGCATTCTTACATTAAATGGAATGAACTATAAATCTCAGATTGGAATTTATGGAGTATTGTTATAGTAAACCCATACTCCTAAATCGGTTTGCAAGCGGCATTGTACCGTAACGCCAAGTCGCTTGGCGGTACATCAATGTCTGTGGGTTGATAATAAGCCACGACCGAATCCTACAGGTTAGCCTATATTAAGCCAAAATCACCATAGCCCTTTCTTGCTTCTTAGTTGGTATAACATTTTATTACCTTTTTTTTTTTTAAATGACACCAACAGTAGGTACCTACAATAGCTGAAGGGCCTTTATAGGCAAGTTTACAGTACATCCGCTTATTTTTTGCCAAATATAAGTCGTTAATATGAATAAATATCAAATTAAAAACTGGTTTGAAAAAGGAGGAGATTGGGTAGGATAACCTGCTAACCGAGTTCTCAAGATGCGAAATATTTAAGTCAATATCTTTACGTGGTTGGAGTAGAAACTTGGCGGTTCATAGTATCACCTCAAATTAAAAGCAGGCTGTATGTCTGAAGTCCCAACGACTTTAGCCAAACTTTATCTACTATGGCGGTGACTATAAATGAATGTATATGTCCTAACCTAAACGTAATTATCTTCAGATGAATATAATTATGGTAATATATTCTTAGAGCAGCAGTAAATTCTAGTTTAAACAACAACATTTCGTTAAAGCTCAGGCTGTATGTCTGAAGTCCCAACGACTTTAGCCAAACTTTATCTACTATGGCGGTGACTATAAATGAATGTATATGTCCTAACCTAAACGTAATTATCTTCAGATGAATATAATTATGGTAATATAATCTTAGAGCAACATTTCGTTAAAGCTAGTTAGTTGGAAACCAGCTACTTAGTAAAAGCTAAAGAAAACGGGTTTTAAGTGTAACATATACATACTTCATACTTAGAATATAGTGGGTTCATAATATAATGTCCAATGATAAACATATATTACTAAATATATTAGCTGCAATGCAATTACGTGGTAGTAAAGAATATTTATTAAAAAAAAAAAAAAAAAAAACGATTAATTTCAACAACTAAAAAGCAAGAGTAATTCTTTGTATACGGTCCCTTTTTATTAAACAAGGAAAGTGCCGGGTAATTTTCTACATTGACTGACTGAAAAATATTTTATAATATATTTATTACTTGCTTTTTAGTTATTTTACTTTGTCGGTCGGCTACACTCTTTTTTGTGGGTAGGTTTGCAAATATACCTGAGTTATAATAGTCGTATATCAACTGCAAATAACCTTTTTCAAAATATTGCTCTTCCCGATACTGGGGCGTTAATGGTTCCCGCGATTTCTAAACAAAAATAGAACTATTAAAATCAGTTATCCTAAAAGTCCGTTTTCGGCCCGATAACCCAAAAGTGCCTTTTTAAACATTATCTTTAGGCATAAATTATACGACTGTGTACGTTTGCTACACCAACTTTACAGTTTTTTTTCTTACACACAAATAGTTAGGAATTTCCATGAAATTACTTTGTAGCTCATTAATTAGTCAAGTTATTTAAGAGGCTCAGCCTTGTACTGTTTTCGTGTGTATCAAAATCTATCGATTCTTAGAGATTTTGCGATTTGTACAGTCGACTTCAAAAATGTATAAGGCACCTTTTATTTCGAAGTGAGACAAAAGTATTAAATCGACGAACGGTATAGCAAATACAAGCCCATTATACGTATTTGATTGGTTTAAGTTTAGAGAATATTCAAGCAAATTAGGATTCAGTTTTACTTAATTGCAGTCAGAAGGATTATGTTAATCATTATTTATCGCATGTATTATGTCAGGACGTGGACCGTGCACAACAAATAAAAACGTGAAATAAAAACCATTTCCTTATTTTATAACTTCTTTTCCTTAACTTAACATAATAATAATTATTTTCCATCGACTTAAAAAAAAGGAAGAGGTTCTCAATTCTACTGTATGTTTTGTTTTCGTGTATTTGTTACACGATTACTCTGCCAATAATGAACCGATTTTGATAATTGTTTTCTGTTTGGTGCATTATACATCAGAGGTGGTCCTATTTTTATTTAGTACAGATTTATTGAATCCCGGGAAGGGGTCCCGGAATAAGAAAAGGAAAAGAGGAAGACCAAGGAAACGCTGGGCGGACGTTTTTACTCGAGTATGTGGACCTTTGTGCATGAGAAACGCTAAGAAAAGAAAGGAATGGAGAGAGCTGGGGGAGGCCTACGCCAGAGCGACTTCTACCACAACACAACAAAACAAATGAGAATTGGAGACTTTTTATTTATTTATTTTATTATTGAATCCCGGTATCCTGGAGAAATCGAGGGAACTATTCAAATATTATATTCACACCTATAGCAGCAACAATAAAAGCTGGCGGTGAAGTATTGGGAGAGCTTCTCAACCTCGGGAAAAGCAATACCTTGTAAAGGGTTATGAGCAGTTGAGATTTGACTATTATAACTTAGATAATTGCAAAACTATCCACGAACAAGCGTAAAAAAATTATAGCCAAGTGAAACTTAGAAAATTAATAGGTGCTTTCATTGTTAGGTATACTATAAATTTAGTAATTTTACATTTTAGTTCGCACCGACCTAAAAATGTTGTAGAAAATATTTATTTCTTGTTTTAAGTTTTTAACAACAAGGTCGGTTTTTTTTTGTCGAAAACTTTTTACCTGCGCAGTGTCTGTTGCATAGTCATTTCTGGCGTCTAATGTCAAAACCTTCATATTATGTAAAGAACATTATTAAGAAAAGCAGTTTTTTTATTATATATACTTTTACTTCAAATAATCGTTTTAAACGTTTGTTTTTTCATTCATGGAGTTTTTTGATTTTAAAATATTAATTAGATGTAGGCTCTTTTTATTAATCCAATTTACGTTCAGTGTCGTGAATTTCAACAATAGTACTTGATGTCAAATGAAAAATATAGTATGTATTTACTTATCATCATCAAAACTTTAGGCTTTACACGTACCACTGTATTCTGCTGGTGACTGTACTAACGTAAATATTATATTGTTATCAAGGTTGACATTGGCATGATATACCGTGACGAAATTTTAAATAAGTATACATTATAATAACGTATATTTTATGGCAACAATACGTTGCTTAATATGATTTGAGTGTGATGTATCTACCTACAATAATTATTATTGTATTCAACACCACAGTCAAATCAACACTATATAAGTTTCAATCTTAATAAGTAGTTTAAGATTTATGTGTATTTAGGATTCATATAGTAAGTAACGATGGGGCTGACCTGTAGGTAGGGACTTTTATAGGTAAAAGTCCCTTTAAAGAAATAGATTAAAAAAATAAAAGTCCCTTTAAAGAAATAGATTAAAAAAAAAACTATTTAGAGCATGGACCCACCACGCTGCTCCATACTGTATTGCACGGCACGGTTTACGTTATTACTCTAAAGAAAGTATGTTAAAAGAACTACTCAAATAGAAACAGCTTAGCGAATATAACTAGTATTTTATAAAGTATAAAAATCTCAATAAAAAAAAACACACGTAGATTCTCGAATTGTATGGAAAATAGCACCTATGCTAACAAGAATAAGCTAAGGATGATTTTTCATTTGAATGTAAGCAATTCCATGTCACAGTGGCCTATTTAAATTTAGGTTCATAATATAAACAGCACGCGGTGATTAGTAACTAATGCACTGTGTACTAATTAAATACTTTTATCACAGAATGACACACGTATTTGGTTCGCCCACACGTTGATATGCATTTCGCTTGAGTGCGAAACCAATAACAGCCTAATAATGTTTATTATAATAAAAATTATTATAATAAAATAGAATGCATGGTGAGAGTAAATTTTTAAGATGCTCGTCACAAAAAACCGACACCTTCATACCTTTTTTCTTTTGTTAGTGTAGTTTTTTCTACAAACGTAGAATAAGACGAAAGTTAAAAATATTTAAAAGATTTTTATCTTGTTACGCCAAAGAAGTATAACTTCTAACGCGTGTACATAAGTACACACTTTTTCTTTTTTTTTTCATCCACAACGATATAACATTTTTATTCCCCTCTGCACGGCTATCATAGGCAGGATGCAAAAATGATATTAATTTTAATATCCACTGACAAGGGATAAAATTTAGTTGTCCACCCATCAAAGCGCGGCAACAGGAAAAAGGTGAGGTTTACCACCGTTTTATGTCACACGTTTATTATTTGGATGTAAACGTGTGACATAAAACGGATTCACCCTTGACAGAGTTGTCGTGGATGACGATGACATTAAATAGTATACCTCTAAAGCCGCTGAAGCAATATTTAGGTTTTCAATTACACGTTGTATAATTGCCAGACCCCTACAAACAACAAGTCCGTTATCATATTAGACTACATCTTCACACAGCAGCAGATATCGCAAACAGAGACAAAAAAAAAAAAATATAGCAACTCACTTTGGTACGACGGTGCTCGTTAGGCATTATTCAAAATACCTTATCAACAAGACACTCGACAGCATCCTTAATCAAAAGTGACGTAGCACTTTTCACTAACACTGAAACTTCACAAAATTGTCGCCACTGAGACAAAAGCAATATCGTCCTAACACAAGACAAAAAAATAAACTAAAAGTCGCACACCCTTACTTAAGTTTAATTTTAGAAACTGTCATAAGAAGTGCCTGACTATAAACAAGTTATCTTATACTAATATATAAAGCTGAAAAGTTTGTTTGTTTGTTTACTTGAACGCGATGATCTCAGGAACTACTGGTCCGATTTTAAAAATTGTTTTAGTGTTGGATAGCCCATTTTTGAAGAAATACTATAGCGCTTAGGCCCGTAGGAGCATGGCAGCAATAAAGATTCAAATATATTCATATTTCAAAATCCTTTTTTTGTCCATCAAAGAGCTTTTGCTGCGTGCGCTGCGTAAACTGTTAAAGTTTTTATAAAATCATGCATGACAAAGTTTCCCCCTTTAAAAGTTCTAAAGAAAAGCTTGTCAAATATAAGCATCCATTCCCCAGTTTTAGCTCATTAGGAATAATAGATTTTCCAAATAACCTTTCTTTAGTTAGGCTAATTTACTTTTATGTATTTATTTATACGAGAATTTTATATGTTAGATTCAAATAACTCCTGTACAAACTTTAATACGTAAATCGGTTTCAGCTTTGCATTATCTGTCAGTTAGTTGTCATGTTTACTTAAGATAAGACTTGGTGTAGGTAAAACAGAGAATACCGCTAACCAAGCAAATAATAAATACGTGTACACATCGTATAATGTCATCATATCTCTTTTAGTATTTTGATAATAAATATTAGAGGAATGCAACCTATATCATACGAAAGCTACACTTGCAATAGATGTACACAAATTAAATCATACGCGTATGTTGCCATAAGGCAGGTGAATTAAAGTGAAAATTGTAACATATTCCTACTAATATTATAAATGTAAATGTATGTGTTTGTTACGCTTTCACGCAAAAACTACTTAACCGATCCTCATGAAACTTTGTACACATATTCTTGGAAGTGTAAGAAGTAATATAGGATACTTTTTATCCCGACATTAAGCTCGGTTCCTTTGGGAGAGGGGATGAGTGTTTGACGATTTTACACCATAACACCGACAAATTATAATCCATTTAAATAATTATTTTTGTACTATAGAGGTTATAATATGTATTTAATTTTGTCCAAACTGTGGTTGGAGATAGAGGACAGAAATCCTCAGCGGACAGCAGCAAACGTAAGGTTTAGCGATACTGAATACTTAATTTTTTTTTTAGATCTACAACAAATTTAATGCCACATCAAAAAACGAAATCAAACGCAGACGAAGTCGCGGGCAACAGCTAGTTATACATATAAAGAACGCTTTATCCAATTTAATGTTACGTGTTATATATATCCGAGAATACGACACTCACTCATGAAGATAATATCGAAAGTGCTTTACTACGCGGGTAACTAACCGATGGAAAAAAATGCGCACGCGACTACACGACGTGACCCCGGCGTCCGCACGCGACGAGTGCGCGCCGAAAAGTGACGTAAGCGACAAGTGTCAGTGGCGTCGACTTCCATGCGCCCCAGCACTTCCTTGATAAGGCGAATAGCATCTGGTCAAGTTCGCGGCAGAACACGTTTTAGATTGGGTTCTGTACGTGCTTGTTGTTAATAATCAACATCATTAACATCAACAACCCGACCCACTACAGGACACGGGTCTCCTCTAGGAGGGAGTTTACACCTTAGTCTTCCATGCTGGTCAACCTGCGGTTTGGTAGACTTTACACGCCATTGAGAACATTGCGGAGAACTCTCGGGACACGATTTTTTCACCGTTGAAGCAAATGATATGACGGCCGATTGGCGCAGTTTGCACCGACCCTGCTTTCTGAGCCCAATGCCGTGGGTTCGATTCCCACTACTGGAAAATGTTTGTGTGATGAGCATGAATGTTTCTCAGTGTCTGGGTGTTTATACATATATTCTAAGTATTTATGTACATTATTCATTAAAAATATATTCATCAGTCATCTTAGCTACGCTTACTTTCGGGCTAGGTGGCGATGTGTGTATATTTATTTATTTAAGTTTCTTAAAACGCACATAACTCTGTAAAATTAAGATGTACGTTTCGAAATTCAAACTCGGTCTCCCCGAAAGTTATTCGAAAATCAATCTTATGCAAAGTGTACTACTAATAAAGTTAGCAGAGGCATCCTTATCCATATGGTAGAAGAAGAAAAAGCATCATTATGTCGACCCATTACTGGCCCACTACACTGCACGGGTCTCCTCCCAGAATGAGAAGTGGTTAAGGCCGTAGTCCACCACGCTGGCCCAGTGCGGACTGGTGGTATTCACACACCTTGAGAATACTATCTAGAACTCTCAGGTCGGTATCCTCACGATGTCTTCTTTCACCGTGATATTTTAATTGCTTAAAACGGACATAACTATAGTGGTGCGTGCATAAAACTGCCATATAAACTGCTGCCGGGACCGCCCAACCACCCACCACTGGGCTATCACCGCTTCCTATAATTGATTGGTACGAACAAATTGCGTCTAATGCAATTGGAATACTTTTGCTGATTTGAAATATCTTGTTACGTCCAAGTAAATTGTGCTCAATGTTTGTCTTTCATAAAACGTACCTTTTCTGGTTCACTGGTCAGGGCAGAGCATTTAACCCAATGCGAATTCATACGTTACTAGTCGTAACAAGAGCTACATTCCAGAACTCATTTTGAAGGAGCTTAAAGTTCGTGGCGGAAAACATTAGACGGATTGGCATTCCAGATCTTTGCGTTGCGTATTAGAAAAGAGAAAAGAAACCGGAACGTTCGAGTACATTTATTACAGTGGAGATATTAATGCTTTTGCGTTGATTTGCGGTTTTTATAGTGATGCAGTGTAAATTTGAGGGCGGCACTGTATAGTGATGTCCGCGGGGCCCATTGGCGGGGCCCTGGCGCTTGTCACTATAGCTTCTCAAATATCATAAGGCTAAAATCAGATAGATATTACGTATCTAATTTTTGCCCAGTGAAGTAAAAAACCGGCTTAGTGCGACTAGATTTTTACACGAAGGAAAAAACACTAAAAAATCACGCTTCTTGTATTGACGAACTCCCTGGCGCATCGGCGAGCGTTGTGGTCTTATGAGCGGAGTTCGATGCCCGGTAAAAATTTGACACTTTAATTATTAACAGTTCATGACATACAGAAGGTGTAGTCTTAGTAAAAGTAACATCGATTTTGACGACCCTGGCGCAACGCTGTGAATTGAGGTAGAAGGTCCCGGATTCGATTTCCCGTTAGGGGTAACATAGGGATTTTTTTTTTCTGAATTGTCTCTGGCCGCGTCTGGTAAAGTAAAGACGTGCCGTTCAGCTATTTAATGTTGCGTTGCGATGTCGCGTAGAAACTTATTCGGGGGTTTGAGTACCACACTCCCTAACAGGTTAGCCCCCTACAATCTTAGACTTCATCATCACTTACTAGGTAAGATTTCAAGGGTAAGTTATCCAACTAAAGAACTTTATAAAAAAAACTAACATACTTTCCCTTAGCCAGCTGTATAAATTCAAAACATGCATACTAGTTAGAAAAATACTTACCGAAGTCATACATACACAAATTACTTTTAAAACTAAATCACATCTAAATACACGAAATAGGCATAAATTAAGATTACCCAAGACTAGAACTAAGTATGGCAGTTAAACTATACAGGTTGAGGGAGCACTACTATACAATAGTCTACCCAAAGAAATTTGTTGCGAGAAATCTTTTATATCGTTTAAAAACAAGTTAAAAAAGCATTGTTTAAATTTTTTATAAACGCACTTTTGTATTCTTGTGTTTGTTTTGTTTTTGTATCACACTAAACTAGATAATATTACCACTTCTTTATGTTAATTTTTAATTTCTCATTAAGTGAAACTTAAGTTTCTTTTGAGAATAAATGTCTTTAAACCTAAGGGCTAACCTGTGGTGGAATAATATAAAAAAAAGACCCTTCTGGTAGGGAGGGAACCCTAAAAAGCCTCAGAAATGACCGTTCTGAAAAGAGTCTTACGCTCAATTTAACTTTAATATCCCCCTCCTTCACAATGCACTCTTAAAAACACAATTCTTTACATTATACTTCCTCGGTAGGTACAGCAAAAACTAAGAATTGGTAATTAAAGTCAGGGAAATGAATCCGTGCCCGCAGTTTCCTTAATGTACTACTGATATTTTTTTAGGCTGCTCGAATTACCATTCAAAGGTTAGATTAGAAGTGAAAGTTTTCATCCATCATCAAAGTCATCCAGCTTTAATGGAGTTCATCGTCAACAAAATATCAACCCCCTACAGGGCACGGGTTTCCTCCCACCGTGAGAAGGGGTTAACGCCGTAGTCCACCATACTGGCCCAGTGCGGATTGGTGGACTCCACACACGCTTAAGAACATCATGGAGAACTTTCACATGCAGGTTTTCTCACGATATTTTCCTTCACGGTTGAAGCAAGTGATATTTTAATTGCTTAAATCGCACATAACTTGGTGCGGTAACGAGGTGGCATAAAAGTTACAGGTGCGTGCCGGGATTCGAACTCGCTCCCGCCAAAGTGAAGTAGAAGTCCTACTCACTATCTATCACCACTTAAAGATTTGTACGATCCAATTGCGTCTAATGCAACTGTAATCCTATTTCCTTCAATGAAATATTAAAGAAAATAGATTCTACTCGAACTTCTTTTATTATTATTTTGTAGACCAAAATTTATGTTTGTAATTATTGTTAAGTTATAAGGACGTAGAGTTTGTATTATATTCGTTAATTATCAATAACTTACCCATAGAATATACAAACACTACGTCAGACCATGTCGCTGCCGGTCCGCGAAAACCCGTGACCTTTGGTCACTACTGAAAATCATCGTTGTAGTAATCCTTGGCATTTAATGCCATGGTGCTGCGGCACAGAGCTGAGTAGGTGACCCGTTGACCACAACGACGCAACATACGCCTAAATTTTTTTTTTTCTTTTTCTCTGTCCTCTTGTAGTATGTTGTAATTTAGTTATTGTGGTTAATAAATATTTATTATTATTATAATTATTATTATCATAACTATTTATAATAATAATAATTTAATATATATGCTCATAATATTATATTAGAAATAAAAAATTGTTTACCCAAAGATTGTCCATCGCTAAACAGCGCGGTAATGCTACTGACATTTTTTATTATTATGTAAAAAAAAATTGTTTTTTAATTTTTTTTCATTATAATTTTTTGTCATAGATCGACCATTGTGTACCCGCAATAATTTTTAGTAACATTATAAACTCATTCTCGTTTCTCAACGGAGTACTCAGTAGAATGTGCTACTATATATCGTCGACCTTAGTTGACCGTTGGCGTGTTCCGGTTGACCTGTCAATCAAGCCGGTTCGCACTTACTTGTTAAGTGATCGATCATCGCCGCATGATACCTACGCGACGATGGAGTTTCCGAAAGGAGTGTCGGATTTAGCTCTTTTTATATTTCTTTCAAGTACCAGCCGTTTTGGAAATAATATCATCGTAAAACTTGTTTAAGCGACATTATTATCGGCCTCATAAGACTCAAGAGTCACTCAGCGGGCGATGGAGAGAGCAATGTTGGGAGTATCTCAACGTGATAAAATCAGAAATGAGGAGATCTGTAGAAGAACCAGAGTTGCCGACATAGCTCAGCGAGTCGCAAAGCTGAAGTGGAAATGGACGGGGCCAATAACTTGAAGAATCGATGGACGTTGGGGTTCGAAGGTGCTGGAATGTCGTCATTACGGCCCCCAACGAGGTGGACAGATGACATCAAATGGGCCGCTGGAAGCCGCTAGAAACAAGCGGCCCAGGACCGTGTATTTTTAGAAGACCTATGTCCAGAAGTGGACTTCAATCGGTTGAAGTGATGACAATTATGATGAAAACTTGTTTATGTGTCTGAATGGGTCGATAATGATGGTGATGGCAGCTCAAATAACATTGGTGTGTACGTCTTGAGAGACGATTGAAACACTGTCTAAGCGACATTTTTTTGTACGGCTTTTGCTCAATAGGCCGATGAGCGAATAACATTTAAGGCCGCAAATAGGGCAGCTAAACCCTTCGGCGCAATCAGAAATACCCGTCGTATGTCTTCTTATCCTTTTTTGAGAGAGAACACGATACCAAGCTTCATCATAAATACGGCATTACTCTAACGCTATTTATCTCTTCCTTCCGCAAGCAGTGGCGTGCATAGGACAAGGGTAATCATAAAGAAGTGAAATGACATAAAACGGCAAAATCCTCCTCCGTTGCCAGTTATTTGAAAATGTTAGGGTAAGCAGTACTTTTGTGCATGTATGGAGTGCACGTCGCTGCCCGCAAGCGTCTACAAATGTCTAATTATAGTATAAAGGATTACGTAAACGATAAAAAAAGCTTGGTTGTGAATTATTGCCCTAATATTTAAGGAGCATCCCGCTCCTTAAATATTTTCAAATGGCAATGTGAGATGGTGATAACAAAAAGGACATTCGGCTAAGTTTGTTGTGGGCTTCTTCCTAGACCAAGGCCGCTTTTGGAATCCCCGTTGCTTGAGTATTAGGTTTACGCATGTAGTTATCGCCATCACTACTCACTACTATGTACATATTTTCTATGTAATGAACGCAGCAAAGTGCCTTCTATGTGCCAACTTGAATAAAGAAAAATTGGACTTTGACTTTGTCTTCGTTGAATTTGGTCGTGTCATCCTCATAGCGCAGTATTTAAATCTTAAAGCGATCGGCCCAATGGCCTTTTAGCATACGCTAAATAACCAAGAACATCCTGCCAAGGCCAACAAGAAGGTTCTATACGGTGTACGTAGCCCATATACAGCGCAAGCGTCTTTGTTTTAGTAGACTTGAGACTGGGCATTAAGGACTTCCTCATTTGTCCAGCTGTCCTTCCATTTTACGCAAACAAACTTCCTTTAATCCTTTTTTTATAGTAATACTAGCGTACCCAGCCCGCTTCGCCGGGCTAGATTTTGCTTTATTTTATTTAAACAATAAACTTACATTAAATTTTTAATTAAAGTCTCATAATATATTAAATCATTCATTTCTCCCCGTATTTATTCTCTTCTTTTCTCTTCTCGAGCGGGTGAAGATCATTATCTACACCCATGTACAACCAACAATAGAATATCATCATAGTAAATAAAAGCTTTATTTGACAGATCAAAAATAGGAGTGCTCCGATCGTCACCAAACATTACAGGATTACTCGCCAGGTCAATCCGGAGATTCCCTGAAAGTTTCATTGAAATCGGTCCAGCCGTTTCGGAGCCTATACGGAACATACCCACACACTTTCTCTTTTATATATATAGATTTGACGGACCAAGTCTATATAGAAATCATTTAAGGGCTAATTATTATCCTGAAAATAGTAGAAAATAAGTTTTTTTTTCTTATAGTAATAATTGACGGATCAAGATGGTGGCCCGCCTGATGTTTAGTGGAAACCATCGACTATAGACAGAGCAACAGTGCATGCAAAAACTAAGGACGGTAGTAAGCATGATAACAGGGCATTCATTGCCAACTAAACAAACACCTTTTCATTTAAGGTATAACCGACAGTCCTCTGTGCAGAGCGTGCATGGAGGCAGATAAAACACCGACTCACGTACTGCTCCAATGTAGAGGAGTAGCAGAGCAACGCGCAGCATACCTTGGCTCCTCAGCATCACTCCCTGAAGCACATGGCGACCTGGGCGGCCTGCTAAGCTTCTGGAGTGAGCTCGGATCGCTGGTGTGACCCAGCGGGGAGCCGTACAAGTGGGACTACGTACAACGGAAGGTTCCGGCCGACCAAGTGCGGAGACAAGCCCAGAGAAAGAAGAAGAACAGGGCATGCAATGAGCACGTTCTGCAAAATGCCGCCCTGTGTCCATCAATCTGAGGCGTAAGTGGTGAACCTCGTGTGCCTGTAATTACACCGGCAACCACGCCCTTCAGACCGGAACACAGCATTGCGACAATGCTGCTTAGCGGCAGAAATAAACATGGCGATTGTACTTCACCGGACGAGGTATGTCACAAAAAGCTCATTATCATCTTCAACCTAAGCAAGGCATATGTAGGGTATGGAAGGTATCTAGGCAGCGTTCTTGTTGGCGTAGGTGGTCCATCAAATCAAAATCAAATCCCTGCTTTTTGCGCAATAAAAAAACGCAATTGAAAGAAAAGGTACAATAGGCGGCCTTATCACTTAAAAGCGATCTCTACCAGGCAACCTACCAAAGTAAATGAAATTAAGAAGAAGAGTTAGGGTGTACACAAAATAATACTTAAATAATAAACATAAATTAAAAAATTAGATAAATAATAATACATTAAATAAAATATACTTACACATATAATATAAAAAAGAATATATATAATACTAGCTTTTGCCCGCGGCTTCGCTCACGTTAAGTTTTATTTTTGATTTGGTAAATTTACTACAAATGGTTAAAAAAAGGTCTTGCTGCTTATAGAAAAATATGAACGGAAATTACTTAGAAAATCAGAAACTTTCATATAAATTTTGATCCCCTATGAAATACGTATTTCTTTATTATACATCGAAAACCTAAAATCAAAGTTTAATTGATGTAGCTTGAAAAATAAATTGATAAATGAAGAATTTTTTACAAACTTTCATCCCATATTTAACCCTGATGGAATTTAAAAAAATCCTTTCCTAGCGGACGCCTACGTTGTAATAACTATCTGTGTGCAAAATTTCAGCCCAATCCGTCAAGTGGTTCGAGCTGTGTGTTGATAGATCAGTGACCTTTGCCTTTTATATATTTTGATAATATACAAGTTATCAGCTGCTCAATAAATATTTTACGCAAAAAGGGTAGGTTAGGTATACTTTCGAAAATTTGTGCAGTTATGCTGATAATGCGTTTGGTGAAAATAATTGGTCATATACAATTACCAATCAAGTAATCGGTGAGTACTAAAGCAAAAATGATAACTTTTAGTTTTTTAATCGATGAAGTGCGTTTGAAATAAAAAAAAATATTTTCTAAGATTACGTTGACGAAACAGAGACAATTATTGCAATATCCTGTACAACCAAAAGCTTGGACATGGTAATTATTAATGATATTATCACTCGCGTTTAGATGTAATTAATGTTTTAAAAGATAAAATTTAATTTAAAAAAAAAATTAGGGATTTTTCATAAAATAAACTTCTTTCTAAAAATATAAGATAAAATTAAATTTATATTTAAAAAAAATGAATTAAAATAAAACGATAATTGTAAATAAGAAATGTGAATAATAAATGATTAAATGTAGATTAAAATTGTAGCTATATTTAATTAAAAATCGATTAAAATAATTTCTCAGCTTGAAATGACAGCTTAATTTATGTTATTTTTATTTATAAATAATAAAGACAAAAACAGGTTATATTGATAAAAAAAAATCTATTTCAGTTTCATACTCTATATTTAATAGAAGTGTGAAGTTAAATTAATTATTAATTTTTTAGTTCTTAACTGATTTTGTCTTAATCTTTGATCACCAAACGTTGAGCTCGTTCGTCAGGTTTTTCGGCAGCTCTTGATGAAGACGCTCTTGATCGTAGGTCTGTAACTCGAACAACACGTTCACTATCTGTTTCATTAGCTCTCAAAGACGAAGCTCGAAGTCTGTTTGTTTCTAATCGTGTTGTTTGTTGTTGCGGTGTTTCTGTAGTTCTTCTGGTTGCCTGTTGCTTCGTATTTCTCGTTGATCTTCCGATATTTGATTTTTTCCGTGGCATTGTAAATAATATTATTTGTGTAGCACCTGTTTTATCTATTTACATAAATAATTAATTAGTTAATTCTTTTCTATTTACAATTTAAATTAACTATTTATTATTATTAAAGTCTTGAGTATACTTACTAATTAAGAGTATTATTGACTTTCATTAAATTACACTTACAATTAAAATTACAAATCAATTTTTTTATGTCATAAGGTCCGTTTCTGCGCCATACAAGATGATGGAATTTTAAATATACCTTTGCAGTTAATAAAGGTTAGGTTTGACTAAAAAAGATGGATCCGTTTCTCAAACCAGCAGTTTTTTTTAAGTCAACAATAATCAATGGAAAAATATTTAAAAACCTTTGCAATTATACTTGTTTCGAAGCCGCCGTAATTATTTAACCAAACAAATATTCATACGTTTGCTTCGAAGGTGCGAAAACCTCGATGCGCGAGGATTATTCGCACTTGTCAGTGAAAAATTAGCGCTTTACGTTCGTGGTGAACGTAACCCGCGATCCCTGTACCGTGGTACGTGTGGTGACGGCAGACCCGAATACAGTTGGCACCTGCACCCCTTCCCTTCCCGCGGGTCTCGTACGAGGCGACTAAGGGAATATAACGGATATAAAGCAGCAGCATCCTTTGTTCTACCATCTATGCGATCACCAACCCGTCTGCACAGCAGCGTGGTGAAGGGCATACCCACAGAATTAAGAGCATCAAAAACCACTCCACTTTAGTAGTGTTTGACAGTAATTATTTTACCTCTAATGTTCTAAACGTTTACCATAAAAGTTTGTGAACTAGCAAAATTACGCGGGTGTGAAGTGCGACGTGCGCGGGGAGTTCTTTACTGTTTTGGACATTAAACTGCATGCAATAATGGCTGAATGAGAGTTCTGTATGGTCTTCATTCTGTGGGCAAACCCCTTCGTTGGGAGAGGCCTGTAGTCCAGCAGTGGACTTCAATGGGCCATTGATGTTGATGTCGATCACACTCGACTGAAAGTACCTGCCGATGCAGCCATAGGAAGGTACACTGAAAGAGGAGCTGTAACTTTAACTATCTTGGTATAGTTGAAAACAGCCATTTTGGAAATATTTAAATAACAAATGCGAAAGTATGTTTGTTTGTTTGTCCTCGCGTAACTAAGCCATTTATCAACTAGATATTTGGCATGGAGTTAGTCAAAAGTAGAGAAACGTAGACCCCTTTTTATCCCAGGAATACGAGTGGTTCCCGCAGGATTTTCTATAGTATTCCGTTAAAGCGTTACTAATATATCTGCTGCGTAGAGTCACAACAAACATACATACTTGACGTTTCAAAAGTGTTTGTGAAGTAAGTCTACTTGAAATAAATGTTTTTTTTTTTTGAAGAGATGTTAGCTCCCTTTGTGTGTTCTATCTACTCTGTAATGGAGAGTGTTCTGGAGAGTTGTGCATTGATACCTCCTTCCTTGTTCTTTGACTGCACCTCACGCTGTAGAAATAAATTCCACCCTCATCATCTGATTGCCTAAGTATTCTTCTACTATTCGAAATACCAGATCATTCTACCGCGCACTTGCAAATTGTGGAACAAACTCCCATCCGATGTGTTTCCGCAAAAATATTATCTACGGTTATTCGAGGGGCGGATAAAAAAATTCCTTGAAAGCCAGCAACACATCGGAGGCTCCTCTGGCATTGCAGATGTTTATGGGCGGCGGTGATCACTTAACATCAGGTGAGCCACTTGCTCGTTTGTTTTTTTGTTTGACCTTCCTTCACGCCCTAACTTAGCAAACAATCAACTTGATTTTTGACATAGAGTTAGTTAAAATAACGGAGAGTAACATAGCATACTTTTGATACCAGCAAAACGGCCGGTTCCCACGGGGTTTAAAGAAAAAAAACTTAACAGGCGCGGGCGAAGAACGTGCGCAAAAGCTAGTTGCTTATAATTTCCAGTTCTGCTGTTTTTGTAATGGCTTTTGTTGTATTAAGTTATAGCGTATAATTATCCGAGGTCGAACGCGGTACGCTGTAGGTACTAAAAGTTTAAAACCACTGTTTAACCGATGTGGGTCAAGAATCGAGTATCTTCATTGTTCTTACGACCGCTAAGTATTACATAGGTCATTAACTTTGCCTTCACATGTGTGCCTTCGAAGGCGTTACCACGCTTTACCATACCATATATAGCGGTCTCTTCCAGGCAACCGAAGACGTAGAAGAAAATACTATAGACGCTTGGTAGGGGGTATCTACAACATATAATTGACGGCCGAGTGGCGCAGTGGGCAGCGACCCTGCTTTCTGCGCCCAAGGTCGTGGGTTCGATTCCCACAACTGGAAAATGTTTGTTGTTTGGAAAATGTTTGGTGGATGTTTTTCAGTGTCTTGGTGTTTATCTGTATATTCTCAGAATTTATGTGTATTTTATTCATAAAAAAAATATTCATCAGCTATCTTAGTACCCATAACACAAGCTACACTTACTTTGGGGCTAGATGGCGATGTGTGTATTGTCTTAGTATATTTATTTATTAATCTATTATATTTATAATATTATTATACAAATCCATAAACTAAAAAAATAAACAAATATCATAGTAAATATTATACAACCAAAACTATTTAAAATGTATAACAAAGTAACTAGAAGTAGTACCTATTTACTTTTACCATACAGATTGATATTTTTTTAAGTGTTTTTTTGAAACTGTTCAATTACACTCTCACTATAAATAATAAACAAATAAACTACGACAATATACAAATCGCCATCTTGTCTTAAAGTAAGCGTAGCTTGTGTTATGGGTACTGAGGTGACTGATTTTTTTTATTTAGTTCGCAAAACTGACAATCAACTGCTTACTCTAATATAAACTATAGGACATTTGGCATGTGTATACAATTGTGCCTTCTCGATGCGAACATAGCATGCAAATCCGTTGGGTACATAAGGCTGCTGCAAACAGCTAGAAAAACAAATTTAGAATAATATAACAAAAAAAATATAAATTACTAAGAAAAGAAAAACAAAATATTGTGGAAATAAGACAAGTGATACAAGAATCTTCTTTGGATGCGTTTAATTTTATCTGAATGCACTTGATACCCTGGGCTCCATACCTTGACACTTATATTTACGCAAATTTACAAAATAAAATGATAAATTGTTGCAGCACACAACACAACATTGTTGAGCAAGGCATACCCACGGGATAGCCATGGTTTGCCTGTTAACTACGAAGCGGCCGTATCGCATCAATGTTCAAGTTACGTCGGCGCAGCAAATTCGGAGGCTAGCTTTGCGTCACGACGCAATACCTTTTCTTGCCACAAATATTTTATTATTATTTTATATGTTTTATGGGAATTAATTGTAAGACCTAGGCCGGGGAGCTCGTGCCACAAATCGGCCGAGCATAGACAATAACTTTAGGTTTAATATTAAATTACACCATAAAGATTCTCCTGCTTTTCGCGGACTACAGCAAATTAAGCTTAATTTTCATAATATCTTTTTAAACTGCACCCATCGCAGCAGCGACACTAAATATAAGTAAGTGATGTCAAAGATAAATCTATTTGATTTGAAACAAACTAAATTTCTCATAGTTGTATCGGTGCCACCATATTACTTGTAAGCATCAGCAGTCAGCACCTTGTACATATTTCACGTTCGGCATAATGAAACATATTACGGGTGCATATTGCTATTCGACGTGTGTACAGTTGGTACAGATGCGGTGGGCGGAGAATAACAAACGACCGTTTGTTTGATATTGAATACTAAGGATATGTGCGTACATATACACGGATGAATACCGAAGCAATGCAAATATTTTTCCTTATCCCACACACTTGCCTATTCCCTTCTGTTTTATTTGTGGTTTGACAATATTGTATATATTTATTTATTATTGATATTAATTATCACTACATAGTATAAAACAAAGTCGCCTTTTCTGTCCCTATATCCCTATGTGCGCTTAAATCTTTAAAACTACGCAACGGATTTTGATGCGGTTTTTTTCAATAGATAGAGTGATTCAAGAGGAAGGTTTATATGTATAATACATGCATCATATACTAAGGCAACATTGCTAATTTTAGAGGTTTCTAACGTGATGTCGTAAATTAACCTATTTTTTTGGGCTTATTTAGCAATTTGGCAAAAACGCTGCCTAAACCCTACGAGTTAGATCAAATTAATGTACCACAGTATTGTACACCATAAAAAGGTCTACAAAAAAGTCCGCGATGGTATATGTTTATATTTTAGGGATATCCCACATTAACCATTTTTATTGTTTACTTTTTACGTGAAAAATGGCTTATTTACGAAGCTTTTTTAAGCAATACGGCATTAATCCTTATCGAATTAAGTACCTTAAATACAGTGTGCAATTAATATAGATCAATATGGTTCCTTACAGCATGTAAAGTAAACAAATATTTTCGGAGATATTACAAATTTAAAATTTGCGTTTGCGGCGGGCGGTACCGGTCGGACGGGGCAGTGCGGGGAGGCATGCCTATAAATAGCGCGTCGGAGGCCGCGGTTCTCCCTGTAGCACTTTGAATTTAGCAGCAATCGGACGCGTTTATTATCGGAGCTCTCTAGCGAGGAAAATAACAGTACTTGATAAAAACGTGCTTTTCAGCGCGACAACGTATCAGTTAATAATTATAAGTTACGATAAATAATAATCAATTAATTTAATAATAAGGAAATTATTTTCAAAAATCTTAAGTAAGTTCAGAAAAAAAACTTAATAGAATATAGCTATCTTTTGTTCTTGATGATTGTAGATTATCTTTTGTTTTTAGTCACACGCATGGCAAATAATGGTTTAGGTGTTTTTAATTTAATTAAAATCGTATTTTAAGTTGATTTCATTAAAATCGTAGTTTAAGTTATTTCAGTAAAAAAAAAGAAAATAATAGAATAAATGTCTTTTGTTTTTTATGATTGTTGATTATCATTTGTGTCTAAATGGTAAGTATTTAGATGTTTTTTACTGCGGCACATAGGTACCAATAATATGGCAATTTGTTCATAGGTAGGTAATCATACATAAGTCTAGAACTGAGTCAACTTTGTTCAGAAATTATAAAGTCATGTCTGGAAGACGTCGTCGTTCGAACATAGGTCGTAGTTCAGTGAATGCTAGAAGAGTACGTTCACAAAGAGATGAAGAATCGTCAACAGAACGTGAAGCTCGACTCAGTCAGCTTAGGGATATATAGAGCTGAGAGAGAGAGATAATCTTCAATAGAGCGTGAGGTTCGCCGCAGCCGGGATCGAGATAGGCATTCGGTTCAGAGAGATAGAGAATCGTCAGTAGAGCGTGAGGCTCGACTCAGTCAGCTTAGGGATAGATATAGAGCTGATAGAGAGAGAGAATCTTCAGTAGAGCGTGAGGTTCGCCGCAGTCGAGATAGGGATAGACATCGAATACAGAGAGCCAGAGAATCATCAGCACGAGTTACTAATTCATGGGTAAATAAAGAAAATTCTGCCATGTATTACGATCCTTCGATTTCTTACAAGGACGATCGTATAGTATCAATAGGTACTATGTCAGTAGTATGTGAATATTGCTTGGCATTGAAATTCAAGGACGAATCAAAAGGCATGTGTTGCTTACAAGGAAAAGTCAAATTAGAAGAAATTCTCCCTCCACCTGAACCACTTCACTCTCTTCTTACGGGTGATCATCAGAAATCCAAACAATTCATGCGCAATATACGCCGTTATAATAACGCATTTCAAATGACCTCTTTTAAGAGTAAGCAAGTCGTTGAGCGTGGGTTCATGCCTACATTTAAAATTCAAGGGCAAGTGTACCACTTAGCTGGGAGCTTGCTACCACTTCGACCCGATGATCACAAATTTCTGCAAATATATTTTATTGCAGATCCAGACACACAAGCATCTACGCGGTGTTCAAGTGTTGCACAACCAATTGATAGAGATTTAATTAGATCTCTGCAAGATATGTTACATTCTCATAATTACTATATACAGTCTTTCAAAACTGCGATTGAGAGTATTCCAGCAGATACTCCTGACTTTAATGTCGTAATCCATTGTTTTACTCCAAATTTAATGCGTGCAGGCCAAGGGCAGTAATGAATGAATCAAAAATACTGGATCGATTTTAATCATGTTTTCATTGAGTGACATAAGCATATATATTTTATGCCCGTGCAAAGTCGGAGCGGGCCGCTATGTTTTTATATACAACGTTCATAGTTTTTCTGTAGTGTATTTAATTTAGTATCAGCATTGCACCCGTGCGAAGCCGGGGCGGGTCGCTAGTATAGGTATATATTAATTATTATCACTATCTATATATTTTATTGTAAGTTTGTTATATGTACATATTATATTTGTATATATAGGTTTATGCATGTTTATTTGCAACACAGTACCAGTACAGTTAAATGCACCACCTACCTCTCTTCTTGAGCTGTTTTTAACGCCTTTGGTTGCCTGGAAGAGATCGCTATGTAGCGATAAGGCCGCCAAATTGTATACCTTTTGTTAATTTTACTTTACTTTTAATTTGTTATGTTTATGTGGTGTACAATAAAAGTGTATTCATTCATTCATTCATGTGTTTATCTTTTCTTAAGCCGATTGGACCACGCTTCAGTCTTCTTTGCTTGCAGATGATCATCCGCTTCGTTGGACGTACACGGTGGGGGATGAAGATGGTGGCAATTATTGAGCCCGTCATCATTATATCAACGAATTGACGTCCACTGCTGGACGTCATTAGGTTTTGTAGGTAGTTTCCAATACTACTGTCTTTTAACGCTTGGGTCCAGCGGCTAACTGCGACTGGCCTGATCTCATCCGTCCACCTCGTCAAGGAGCTCACTGAGCACGTAACTATTAATGAATACCGTACGATTTCCACACGGTTTCCAAGCCTTATCCAATCCCCTCTAGCGCGGTAGCACCGGCACCGGGGAGGGGTTGGTTGACGACCGAAAAGTATGCAAGGTTTCCCCGGGCGTCTAGCATGGTGCATGCTGCGGTAAGTTTAGTTTGGGCAAACACCTCTTGCTTGGGTAGATCGAGGTCGATTTCCGACACCTACCTCCAATTTTGCTGAGTTATGTAGGTACGTTATAAGCAACAAAAATTACTCGCTTTAACGTTGTAGAAAAAAGTCGTGAGGAAACATGTCTGAGTAAAAAATGCGTGTTAAGTCTACGAAACAACTCTTGGCCAGCTCCACTACGGCCGAATCACTACTTATTCTGAAAGGAGCACGTGCCGGTTGTGCGTTGATGCTGATGATGATGACCGTCTCCATCAATTTGTAAGTTGTCCATAACAACCGGTAGGTATGCCTTATTGTATGATAGAAGCAGGCGTTACTTTCCGGAACTCCATGATATACAATGAACATTATTTGCTATACTCCGCGCAAAGCAGGATAATTTCAAGAAAAAAGGAAACATGACAAAGTCAAGCAATGTAACCAAAAAACGTAAGAAGCCGATATTCTCACTTGAATAGACCAAGTGAAATGGAGATTAACCAGTCACATGATTCGGGACAAACAAATGGAGTACAACCACACAAACATGGTGAGCGGAGTAGAGGAGATCTGCAAGTGAGATGGGCGGATGATCAGAAACTAACGGCTGGAATTCACTGGAGAAGGGTAGCGCGAGACAGAACTCAACGGAAAATGCTAGAGATGCTTTGCCAAGAGGCACACTGAGTTACAAGACATTCTTTAAAAATGTAACAACTCTCAAGATTGTTATATAATACGCTTGTAATTCAGAAGGGCTTATAATTGTTATAATTAAGATTTTCCGAGTGGCGCAGTGGGCAGCGACCCTGCTTTCGGAGTCCAAGGTCGTGGGTTCGATTCCCACAACTGGAGAGTGTTTGTGTGATGAACATGAATGTTTTCCAGTGTCTGGGTGTTTATCTGTATATTGTAAGTATTTATGTGTATTATATTCATAAAAAAATATTCATCAGCTATCTTAGTACCCATAACACAAGCTACGCTTAGGTCTAGCTGACGATGTGTGTATTGTCCTAGTATATTTATTTATTTAATTAAAAAATAATTTTCAATGAGCAATTGTTCATTATAATCGCGTAATCAGAGCGAAACTTGCGTAGAGAGTGAGAGAGTCGTAACATGTAGAGTAATAAAGATCATAAGCTAATTAAGTTTTATATTAATTTCTTATTATGTACCTATGGAAATTACCAGTTTAATAATTTAAACTAAACGTCAATCAATCATATTCAAAAAGGTAAGGAGGTAAAAATAATGGCAATTCGGAATACCCCGGGCAAAGAGCACGAATAGATAAAACCCAAAGAAAACCAAGAGGAAAAAATTTATATGACATAACAAATATAATATCGTCAATATGATTGTGGTAACCATCATTAGGAAGAAAAAATCAGCTTTAAATTTATATACAAGATATTGGTTAAAATATAAACAGCGAAATACTATTAAAAATAACGAGCGATGAGCAAAGAAAACAAAGATGTTTCAGACATAATGTTTTGTGTACATGATTAGGGTAACTGTAATTTGAAGGAAAATGATCAGTATTCCACCAAGTGCGGACCGGGGGACAAAAATAATGGGTATATTCCTTTCTTTATGTTATTAACATGAAAGTTTCTTTGAATAGTTTGTTTGTTCTTTGCTCCCTTACAAATCAACCAAACACAGTAATTTTTTAAACAAAGAAAAAAAAACAGTTTTCAAAGGATTGACGGCAGAGTGGCGCAGTGGGCAGCGACCCTGCTTTCTGAGTCCAAGGTCGTGGGTTCGATTCCCACAACTGGAAAATCTTTGTGTGATGAACATAAATGTGTTTCAGTTTCTGGGTGTTTATCTGTATATTATATGTATTATATTCATTAAAAAAATGTATATTCATCAGTTATCTTAGTACCCATAACACAAGCTACGCTTACTTTGGGGTTAGATGCCGATGTGTGTATTGTCGCAGTATATTAATACATTTATTTATTTGTAAAACACCATAGTAAAAGCGGCTTACAGCTAATTCATTATAAATAATCCCATCCATTTTTGGAATCCTGTTAATGGAATCTATTCTTTGCCCTTTGAAAGAAATATCGCGAAATTTTAATTTAAACGCTCAGTTTTTATTTTATAACGCGAGGACTGTCCCGATTTAATATGGAAGCATGGTGTCCCTCAAAATGATGAATGTTTGGGGAAGCCATATGTGACTTTATAACGACATAATTATAATGCTAGTTTAATAATTGAAACTGCCAAGAATCGTGCAAATCTTAAAGAACAGTATGGCAGTTAGAAGTACTATATATATATCTTTTTTGCTGATAAAGTTAGCTTATCTTGACGGACAAAATTAAATTCATTTTTTAATGTTAGATTTTCAGAGGATCTATGGATGTTTGTTACTCTTTCACGCAAAAACTACTGAACCAATTTGACTGAATTTTAGAGTGGAGATAGATTATATCCTGGAGTAACACATAGGCTGCTTTTTATCCCGGGGAAAATGTCCGGTGCCCGCAGGATTCATCTAGCCCAAAAAACCGCGGACGAAGTTTTGGGGCATCAGCTGGTAGTTTAATGTAACTGATACCCCTGAAAATTTAGCTTGCTACTATCTTAGAATAACTCAGAATCGTAAGAGATTTTTTAACAAAAAAAACCGCCTACTTTAGTAAATTGTATACCAACATAAAAGTCAATACATTCTACGGCTTTTTTAAATATATAGACAAGTGCTTAACTGCAATCGCACCTGATGGTAAGTGATATTGCAGCCTAAGATGGGACGCGCTTGCCTAGAAGATGCCTATACACTCTTGATTCGAATGTACCCAGAAAAAATACATGAACATAAAATAAATTGTATTCTTGTATGAATAAAATATTGCATGGTTATAATTTAATAGTGACACCGCACAGCATTATCAGGTAATAATAACTCAACGTACTTCCCACCGATAAGATATTCATATATATATAAATCATATTTTAGATAAAAACCTTTTATAATAAAGGCAGTCGCTATCCGAGCTTTGAGTTTTTTTCCTTTAGAAGAATTCATGAACGCGGTTTTCCTGGTAACTAAAAAAAACATGCATTTTTTTTTATTCCACTACAAGTTAGGTAGTGGAAGTAGATAAGGTTATATTTACATGTGCTGATAAACTTCAATTTTCTACTCTCAATTATTCTATTTAACAAGTGAAAATATTTATAAAATGTGAAAGTGATATTAATGATTTTTAAATAGAATTTTAAATGACATAGTGAATATTAAATGAAATGGTGGAGTCCCAGGAACATTTTACTGTTTCATCAATAAATAACAATTTAAAACACACTTCTTTTTTTGGTTGTATTTGACTAAGGTTGACATTACATTATATACATACATTTTCATCCCGGTAAATCAACGGTACCGTTTAAAAATAGTTAAGCGCGGACAAAGTCGCTGGCAACTGCTAGTAATGAATTTATTTTTCGTACGTCTCGCAATAGAGGAGAATAAACTGATATTTCCCATAGATCTTAATATATTTTTTATTAGTTTTAAGATGGATCGATAATACATATCTGAAGTAACAATTGTATACGTGTAAGAAAAACCCACGAAAATCAGGTTAATAGGTTTCGTTTCGATGATATATTATTGTTATCTATGTGGGACAAGTTTTTATACGTAATTTTTACAACCATCTCGTGGTCAGTAGAAAGATCTACTTAATGTGAACTGGTATATAGGACCAGCGCAACTGCAATTAAATACATATTGCGTTATAAAATAGTCTGGTAAAATAGCTCAGAGGTTAGCACTTCGGCTTCACTTTTGCGGGGCCGAGTTCGAATTCCAGCACGCAGCAATTATTATCACTTGCTTCAACGGTAACGAAAACATCGTGAGGAAACCTGCATGCCTAAGAGTTCTGCATAACGTTCTCAAAGGCGTGTGAAGTACCTTCACCAATCCGCACTAGGCCAGCGTGGTGGAATACGGCCTAAACTCTTCTCACTGTGGGAAGAGACCCGTCCTTTGTAGTTGGCCGGTAATGGGTAGATATGATGAAATGAGTCCGCAAAACTATTATTATGATATGAGTTATTTCCAGAGATTGTATCACTAACGCATTGTGACTTCTTCATGCCGACATTGTCGTATGCAATTCTATTTGGTAGCATAGTTTTGGATTACGCTAAAGAAGGTAAGGTCATATCGTCAGTTATTAAAGTTTCAGCTCAAAGATTCAGCTATGCGACTATCCACATGAGTATAGAAAGTTAGACCTATACCTTGCATTAATACTAATTTTAACACACGTTCGTATAATTATGAGTGGTTTTCTGCTACATCTGGTACCGAACAACACATTGATTAAGAAAACTAGATTTCAATGAAACCTACCTTTTCGTTGTCAGTTGGCAGTGTCCCATACCCGTACCAGCTTCTCGCAGGCCTGAGTCTTGGTTCTTCCTTAGGAGACAAAAGGCCGCTACCCCATCGAACCACACCTTCAGCAACGGCAGCTACGCCTGGTGTTAAGGGACTACCATTAGGAGATTTTGGCGATACGCCTTTCTCAGCAACGGGGGGTAATGTTGGCCTTGCGCATCCCGTTCTCCTCTCATATATCCGCTTGCAAGCATCGTCTATGTCAGTCTCCAATAAACCCTTCTTGTCTCCGCCGCGTTTCACTTCTAAACTTCTCTTAGTTTCTTCCTGCTTCTGCACCCATTTCGGATCAGATTCTCTTCTTTTCGCACTATCATTTGAATCTTGGCGGCACAGCAACGCTTTTTTTAAGCTTTCACTGGAGTCCTGCTTCGCAATCACCTTCTTATCCGCGTCCTTGAGCGCACCGCACTTTTTATCATCTTTAGCTAGGAGCGCCCTTTTGAGACTCTCGGATGAATCTTGCTTATTAATTAGCTTACGTGGGCATTCCGTGTTGAGGGAGTCTGTGGTTTTTGAGATCAAGAGTTTCGGGTAATCGTACGGGGCGTGGTCGTTGGACGGAGGGTTTAATTCTAGAGATCGTCTGTTTTTCTTTTTGTCTGCTGGGGCGATTTGCGCCTTCGCCGGGAGCAGTCGCCGCGGCAGGAGGCTCCGGTGATCAGCGAGGGGCGACTCTGGTCGCAGCATGGTTGGCGGCGAAGTGAGTCTGCCGCTGGTAGGAATTCCCCTGTAACAAATTAAACAAAATGTCAGACAAAGATTGCCAAATTACCTTGCAAAGAGCACTGAGCTAATGTTAGCCCCCCTAGTCAGCTCTATACAACGTGTAAATGATAACAGAAATAATACTTCACAGGCTTCATAGGTACATTTTGTACTGCCTCGGAGACTTATCTGTGAAATCGACAACCTTATAGTTTTTGAGAAAACCATTGTTTTTACTGAAAGAAATCAGATACAGCCCTAACATCACATCGCATACATATTCGCATGTCGGTCTTATAATAGGGTTGTCAAAAGAAAACACAAAGAATGTTTTGAATCCGTTTGTATGGAAAAATTAATATGCTTCTTTGGATTTAAGATTATTACATGGTGATTCCTCATGAAATATACTTCGGCATCCCTTAACATTATTTCGTAATTCTGTTACACGTTGTAGACGTCTAACGGGAGTGTTCGGAAGTTGTCAAGTTACTCTGATCGCATCTCACACCACACAAACAAATTTAATTTTTAAGTACATAATCATTCTTAATTATAAAACTATATATTTGGATAAGGATTAATATCATGATAGGAAATTCACCATCTTTCGATTGTACCCGTGTTATTATAACTTAACTGTAGTAAGACATAAATAGACTCGCGGACTTTTTTGTAGATAGTAATGAATACTTTAAACATATTGTATATTATTTTTACGTATCATCAATTGTTCTCGCGGCGCGGCGTACGCCTTCAAATCTCCAAGTCGGTATGACATCTTTAACAACCATCGTTATATTTCAGCTAATTTACATAAAACCATAGTTAAATATATACTAACCCATTTGCATGGGTAATTGTATGCATTAGTGAAAACCGTATGTAAATCCGTTCGGTAGTTTTTCAGTTTTTCACGCCCAGACTGACAGACAGACGCGGCGAGGACATTTTTTTTTATAAAATATCAAGATCCTTTCTACTATGTTACCTCAAAACTACGATTTGGGGTTGTTTAACAAATTTCTAACGACGAATTATTGACAATGTCGTCCTGCAGATGTTTATCATCATCATCATCATCTTCTTCATTATAATAATCAAACCATTACCACTAGAGGAGACGGGTGGGTCTCTTCTCAGAATGAAGGTTTAGGTCGTAATCCACCACGCTGGCCAAGTGCGTCTTGGGTGGTAGAGTACTTACTACACACAGACATACTTGACGTTTCAAAAGTGCTTATTTGAGGCCTCCCTTTTTTTTATAATTAGGAAGGGAAAATCCTCATAGACATACCTATGGATAGTGCCGGACTCCTAACGACTAAAAACCCCTCCTACCTTCTAATCGTTGGTGTAACTGCCATTTGGCCCTACCACTAAGGTCGTTGTCCTTTTACCTTCCCTCTCTTTCGTCCCTTTCCTTTACTTTTATGATCTCTTCCATGTATTTTTTTATAGATTCCCATTTCTCTGATGCCTCTAGCATTATGGTGGTTAGGATTTTAGGCCTACTTGAAATAAATGAATTTTGAATTTTTGGTAGTCTTCAGACGCCTGTGAGAACGTTATGGAGAACTATCATACTTGCAGGATTCTACGAGGTGTAGTCCTTCAGCGATAAACCAAAGTGATATTTTAAATGCTTAAGTAAATTACAAAACACACGCACGTGCATGCCGGAGATCCGGAAAGGGAGACCGAAGCCCTAACCGCTAGGCTATCACGTCTTCTGATGTTCATGGGCGGCGATAATCACTTAACATCATGTGACCCGTTTGCTCGTTTCCCCGCTATTCGGAACCGGATTCGGTTCGGAACCCTTATCTATATTATCTATAAAAACTGCAAGAATATCATGTATTTTGCATTGGAACCTCCTCAAATATTTATGTTATTGGACATCAGAAATACCTCATCTGTGAAAACTTGAACTGTTTAACTATCACGGTGAAGGACAGACAGACGGACAGACGGACCGCGGAGCCTTAGTAATAGGGTTCCGTTTTACCCTTTGGGTACGGAATTTGTTTGTATTCTTTGGGTACGGAACCCTAAAAAGAACGACGCCATTGTAGGGCTTTATTTGCGTTTGATAATTTACGTCAAAGTGGATTGACAGCTCTCAGAATAAAAATAGCAAAGGTCAATTGCGTGAGCTCGAGTCTACTTTAAAATGATTGGCTTCACGCGGCTGTGGAAATATTGTTTTTGTGATCTGAACTACTGACTTTATTAATAAGAACGATTTGTTTACTGCGCGCTAACAAGGTTTCGAACTATGCCTACATTGATCGTGGAAAATTCGAGAGCCTCTTCTTTAAAGCTCTACTGTGCTTTATATACATACCCGTTTAACTATTTTAACTCCCAACGCAAAAACGGCGGGTGTTATACGTATGTACGTAAGTGTGTGTGTGTGTGTGTGTGTGTGTGTGTGTGTGTGTGTGTGTGTGTGTGTGTGTGTGTGTGTGTGTGCGTCTGTGTCGTCCAAGCTAGGAGGGTACCTATCGCGCTCTGTAGGACTAGCATGCGCACCGTGCAAAAATTATGTCTATATCTATAGAAATAAGACGAGAATCCGGTAGTGATAATTACCTAGCAGCGTGCACGGTGCATGCTAGCCCTACTACAGAGCTAGCATAGGCAGGAGACAAAAATTATATCTCCTGACAAGAGATATATAATTAACTTTTCCACCTTGTAGTGAAAAACATTTGTATCCTTTCCCCGGGGAGATAATTATAAATAAATAAATATAAATAAGTATACTACGACATTACACACATCGCCATCTAGCCCCAAAGTAAGCGTAGCTTGTGTTATGGGTACTAAGATAGCTGATGAATATTTTTTTATGAATATAATACACATAAATACTTAAAATATACAGATAAACACCCAGACACTGAAAAACATTCATATTCATCACAAAAACATTTTCCAGTTGTGGGAATCGAACCCACGCCCGGCACTCAGAAAGCAGGGTCGCTGCCAACTGCGCCACTCGGCCGTCAAATTGTCTCCTGCCCATGATAGCCGTGTTTATTTATTTTTGCTATCACCATCTCTCAGTCAATTATTATTAAACATTAACAATGCATTTCGCATAATTCAACGTGCTCGTCACAGGTAGGAGGTATGCGGTTCGGCCTCGATTAAACTCACCGACGCACCAAAGAATATATTTCCGCGGCACCTGTAAACAAACCCACTGAAATACTCCGCGAATGACGTCATACAGATTGACATTTAGAAATGAACCGGCTTGTTTACTTTTCACACTATCGATATTGGACTTTAGATTTCGCTACACGTACGAGAACGTTGAAGCGGTGATAGCCTAGTGGTTAGAGCTTCGGCCTTTACAGTAGACCCGAGTTTGATCCCCGGCACGCGAGTAATTTTTCGAAGCTATGTGCGTTTTTAGTTTAGGCAAATAAAATATCACTTTGCTTAAGCGGTGAAGGAAAACATCATGAAAGAAACCCGCGTGCCTGAGTTTTCATCATAATGTTCTCAAAGGTAGTGTGAATGTGTGAAGTTTTCAAATCCGCACTTGGCCAGCTTTTTAGACTACCTTAAACTAAATTAGACCCCTCTCATTCGGAGGGTAACCGCACGTCTGTGTCGGTAGGGTGGAAACCAGCCACGAGCGTTGTCTCTCAAGGGGGTAGCTAGCCACTACCGTAGCCTCCCACCAGACCAGACCAAAATAATATCTAAAATTATAAATTCACAAATTTCCCCTGCCGGAATCGAAACCGGGACATCAACTTAAACTTTGGAGTTACATACGGATCTATTGCTCGGCGAGTGTCAAGAGCTCCCTTAATCACCGACCTCTGTTATTTACCTCCCTAGCGCAGTGGTAAGCGTTGTGGATCTATAAGTATAAGGTTCCGTGTTTGATCTCCTGGGTATTTATTTGGTAATTTTTAAATTATCTGTGATCTGGTCTGTCTTGAGGCTTCAGCCGGAGCTACAACCCTACCGACAAAGAAATGTCGTGAAACGAACAAATTCGCGTAGACGATGCAGTCAGATTGTAACGTACCTACTTACATAAAATCGACTTACAAGAAATGTCATAAATTAGTATTGGATAGAAGCAGAAATTACTCCGCGGAATTCCATGATATATTATGAAAATTAAGCTTAATTTGCTAATCTCCGCGAAAAGCAGCCGAATCTGTATGGTGTAATTTATAATTTCTTCAATCCTTATACCTAACACCAAAACGATCTTCGGCAATGTATCCTCTACGCACGTTTCGCTCCGAAACCGGAGCATCCTCAGGACATGAATGAATAATTGTTAAGTCATTGTAAAGTTAACATTTCCTAAGGATGCTCCGAATGTATCATAAATAAGGGTCATCAAAGATGGTAAAGGTAAAGAAGTCAATTTTGGGACTGAGTGTACGCTTTTATAATATGATTCCTAAGGTAATTTTGGACCTACCAATGCATAAGTTAAAGAATACGATAAAACACATACATTACAGCGAGGTCACTATAAGTACAATTGATGAATTTCGTAATGACGAGATTGCTTGGAAGCATCCGGCTCCGCTTTCAACTCTCACAAGATAGAAAAATGAATAGTAAAATGTAAATAGTTGATGTTGGAAGAAGAACCCCTGAGAGAGAATTTTTTGGATTTAAACCTGTTGGAGGTATGGTAATTGGTAGGTATATCAAAACCATACTCCTATTCAGTTTGGACAGGTGCAAGCACCTAGTTAAAGTGCTACACCAAATGATAATACGAGAGAGAGAAGCTCACCATTTTGCCATACACTAAAAAAGCTCATTTCGCATAGCTATTGTCAACAAACATGTTTACACAACAAATGGCTGGCGAGTTCAAGTGGCGCCGAAACACGACAGTCAGCCATATTGGATTCGCGATGACGTCACGCGTCAACAAACTTTCATGCGCATTACGACACAATTTCATTCCCCATAACTACTTAATCCGAGCGCCCACGAGACGGATCTGCTGAATACGCTTTTAGACTTGATTAGTTTAGCAGTAGAAATTATTTTTGTCACTGTTCTCCACGTGTAGGGCCATTCGCTGTTTCGATGCCTCGCTGCTCTCTCATAGGGGAGAATTTCTGGAACTTGAACCCGGCACGGTTTATCAGTTTGATTTCGGGAATACTTTGAAAACTAGATAAAGCTTTACTGTCTTATAAAATGAAAAGAAAAAGGTATTATTATATTATAAGGTATTATAGTGTAGTATTGCGGAGCAGTACTAACAGCATTCTGAAAATGATTGCGAGTAGATTAGACTGCAGGTACGTGGGACAATGCTGTGTCATTCCAAATGGAATGAAGCAGCTTTGACTCGCATTGCATTCAGGTAATCCATAGTTATTACAGTAATTAGTTTAAATAAATATAATAATGTTTGTTTAGTTTTTCTTAAAACATAAAAAGTAACTTATAATACTAACAAAATGAGCCTATAAGACGCTTGAAATAAAAAAGTAATGAAGTTAAATATGTTTGTTTGTTTAGTTTTTCTTAAAAACAGAAAATATTATACTAACAAAATGAGCCTAGGCATAAGACGTATGAAATAAAATAAATAATTTTATTTAAAAAAATGCGTGCTACCGATTTTTGGCTTCTATAGTTATTCAAAGCGGAAGCTGCGATAGCTTAATGGGTAAGGCTTCGGCTTCCCTTAGTTTTATCTCCAACTTTAACTTTGCGGAGTTATGTGCGTTTTAAGCAATCAAATATCACTTGCTTGAACGGTTAAGGAAATATATTAAAAAAGATATTAACTTGTTATAAGTGAACATAACCCCCTACAAACTGCAATATCGGTCAGTAGTCAATCATCAGGTTCCACAGCGTTAGGTAGGTATATAATTAACTAGTCACTTATTTAAACTATCAATACATATAAAACACTGCTGAAGTAGACACAGACTTAAATAAAAAAAAAAAAGCGTCAACTAGTTCTTAAAGAAATATAAATTTATTTATTTTAATATATTTTTTTTATTTTATATAAATAAATAAATATAATACGACGATACACACATCGCCATCTAGTTCCAAAGTAGGCATAGCTTGTGTTATGGGCACTAAGATAACTGATGAATATTTTTTATAAATAATATACAAAGACAACAATTATTCATTCATGTCCTGAGGATGCTCCGGTTTCGGACCGAAACGAGCGTAGAGGGTCGTTTCGCTCCAAATCGGAGCCGAAACCGAAGATCTTTTTGGTGTTGAGTATAAGGATTGAAAAAATTATAAATTTCACCATACAGATTCGCCTGCTTTTCGCGGAGATTAGCAAATTAAGCTTAATTTTCATAATATATCATGGACTTCCGCGGAGTAACGCCTGCTTCTATCCAATACTAATTTATGACATTTCTTGTAAGTCGATTGTAGATAAGTGATGGTGGTGTACGCGAATTGGTTCGTTTGGCGACATGTCTTTGTCGGTAGGGTAAATAAAGTAAATAAGTAAATAAATATACTAAGACAATACACACATCGCCATCTAGCCCCAAAGTAAGCGTAGCTTGTGTTGCTTGGTGATGCTAACTAAGATGACTGATGAGTATTTTTATGAATGTACACATAAATACTTAAAATATATAAATAAACACCCAGACACTGAAAAACATTCATGTTCATCACACAAATATTGTCCAGTCGTGGGCAGCGAACCCACGGCCTTGGACTCAGAAAGCAGGGTCGCTGCCCACTGCGCCAATCGGCTGTCAGATAAATGTGTTGACGAAGCTTAAGCAGCTTTGTCGAGAAATGAATTTAGTTCATAATATATATAATTAACATAATAGTTGAAAAACGCCATAACATACCTACCTAGTACCTACCTAAAAGCCAGTTGCCGGTTATCGGGTTTGATATTATTAGTATTTAAATTGACAATAAATATTAAATGCCGCCGAAATAGACACCGGTTTTGACCTTGCCAGTTTAATTTAAGCAGTTTTGCGTAAGTAATACTGTAACAAAAAAAGCGCTAGTTACTATTTTAGAACAGATATATGCGAATAATTTCATTATTGTGTACACGATGTGTTTGATTTTTAATCGAAGAAAGATTAATTTATTGATTATAATAGCGTTTGGTGGGAAGAAACTTTTTTTTATAGTTATTATTCTTCTTCTTTCTTTAGGTTTCTCTACAACTACCGAAGGTTGGCCGTCAGTTTTTGATACTTCGCAGTTTCTGGCGAGGCTTAACAGCTGGCCGGCTGTCGCGACCCAGTCCATTATCTAATTTTGCGCAACCAAGACTTCCTCTGACGACCGATGCGTTTCCATCATCGGTTGCAGTAGCCTGTATCTGTCATACCGAAGCACAAGCCATAGATAAGCAATTATTTTCTTTTTGACGGTCTTCCATAGTTCGCGCTGACAACTAACTCGTCGCAAGACTTCCTCATTGGTAACCTTTTGAGTGACAGCTGATTTTTAGCATGCGTCGATTGGCGCACCTCTCGAATTCTTTCATTGTTGCAATAAATTTGTTAAGTTGCTTCTACGATAGTAAAGAATATTATAATTATCGTTTAACTGTTTTGGTTAACTTTTGTAGTATATTTCAGCTTCTTTGCATATCGCAATATGTTATTGTTTTAGACTAATAATCAAACTTCTTATATAGAACTTTATAATTTCAGTTTTAATTGACAACTTAAGAATCTGTCCGAAGCTCTTTAATTTCTGAGAAACTTTCGAAGTTACGTCGAAGAACTACCTTTCTGACACTAATCTCCTAAACAATATCTATACTCAGTGGCGTGCATAGAAGGTATGCACACGGTATGCAGATGATATAAAATGAAGAAAACTTAAATTACAAGTACAATTTAAAAAAAACTTAAAGGTAGACTTTTTATAACTCTTACATAGAGCCTATCCTTAAGTTTTTTATAAATAGTACAGGAGATTTTCTTCGTGTTGTATCATCTGCATACCCTGTGCAAATCTATGCACGCCACTGTCCATACTAATAATAAAACTGTAACTGGAAGATTTCTGTACAATGTGTTTGTATGTCTGTCTGTCCGGGCATCACGTGAAAACTACTACGGATACTAACGGATTTTAATAAAATTTGGTATAGTGGTAGCTGATATCCCGTGTCAACATATAGGATACTTTTTATCCCGATAAACAATAAGATTCCTCCGGGAAAAGGTATGAAAACTTTTATCAATTTTACTTCATATCACCGTTAAATTTGCACCGATTTTAATAATTCTTTTATTCTTGGTAATGACAGTGTGTACTACCAAGCATGTATTGTCTCATTTTAATGAAGATCTGATGAATATTCTTTTTATATTGTGTTCCTGAGCAGACTGCCCAAAAATCTGCTAAGCAGCGCAGCTTGAGAGCGAAGTGAAGTAACATCGAAGTGATACTATAGTGTCCACGCCTACCATTGGCCTGCGATGGTACCGCGATTGGAAGTGTATTCTGGAACTTTGCACTGCTTAGAAGATTAAAATCTTACAAGAGCCATCAGGTGTTCGTATTCCAAATTAATGAACCCTAGCACGTAACACTAGCATGTGAGATACATAACGCACATTATACCGGTCAGTTGTCATCAGGTTTTTTAATATTGTTAAGTGGATACGTAGTTAACTAATTACTTATTCACATAGACAATAAACATTTAACTTTGCCGAAATGGACACCGTTGTTGACCTTGCCAGGATAATAAACTCGTTTGTATAGGTACTAGAATACAAAAGCAAGCCGACTAGTATTTTTGGAACATGTATAACGAGGATACAAATACTCATGTATCTAAATAAAACGGCTAAAATAGACAGGAGACTTTCACTAGGCCGCCAACTCGAAATGGAGCAGCGTGTTGTATCTATGCTCTTAAAACTTCTTGTGATTATATTATACAGGTTATGATGATGGAGATTATACGGCCAGAGTGTTCAATCTCCAGAGAGATTTTCCAAGTACGCGAGGGAAAAGAGAGTGCACCTGCACTCTCTATTCCCTCATCCTCACAGTCCTATGAGACGGCAGCTCCATCACGACTGGATAGAGATTAGGCGCAAGACTGACAACTCAACGTGCATTCTACCAGTTAGGTGCAACAATGTCCGCGATTTATAAAAATGTATTTTTCCGAACAACCCTTATACAAGCTATTTGCTCTGGAAAAGCCAGAACAAATAGCTTGCGTAACGCTACCCTGTAGCATTCCAAGGATACAAAGTCTAATGACAAGATTAGCTTAAAACTAAGATTATACGAAGGCAGCTTTTTTAATAGTAGAAAGTTAATAAAGATACAATTACAAATTACAAATGAATTGCTTAATTCAATTAACATACCATTATGAAGATAATATGACTGGAAATCTCGCCCCTTCGTCTCCCTGAAAAGAACAAATTAAACTGATTAATAAACATACATAAAAGACAATAAAGACGTGTGTCTTAGACCTGACTTACATGTATATTTTCTCACATGATAACTTATTTTTTAATTCCCTTTAAATCAGGTGCTGGATACGCGTGATTTAGAACCTATTTAAATTATTGAATGAACCTTCTTTAAAACCTATTTAATTTGCGGGAAAAAGTTTCAATTGAGGAACCTGAGTGATTTTATTTTATTACAATACTAGGTGTCGCCCGCGACTTCGTCTGCGTTTGTTTTTCGAAAGACATGTGGCATTAAATTTAGGTGTAATTCTACTGAAATTTTTAAGTTATGTATTCTTATATAAAAAAAGACTGGTGTAGTTTTTAAAAAACAATTTTTCAATTCACATAATAAACAATATCTAACGAAGAATAGTTATCGTTAAAGGAAGAATCGAAATCGCATTATTAGTTGATTCATATGCTAAAGTTAACGAAGAACATTTCTGACAACTTTTATTAAGTCCTAGCACTGAGGGCCTCATAAAATATGTGGCAGCACTTTATGTACTCGTATTTAGGATAGCTAAGCCTTAAATTACGGATTTGCTTCCGTCCGCTGAGGAGTTATGTCCTCTAGCTCCAAACACATTCATCAGATCTACACGAAATATGGCCCAAATTAAACAGATATTATAACATCTAAAGTCAAAAAGTAATTATTTAAATCGGTTATCATTTGACGGCGTTATGGTGTAAAATCATCAAACACTTTCGTCCCCTCTCCCAAAAGAAATTAGGTTAATTTCGGGATAAAAAGCATCCTATATTACTTCTTATACCTTCAGAAATATGTGTACAAAGTTACGTGATGATCGCTTTAGTAGTTTTTGCGTGAAAGCGTAACCAACAAACTTACATTCACATTTATAATATTAGTAGGGAAGTAGGGATAGGGATAAGGATTACAATAATACAATTTTGTATTTTATTATTCCACTACAAATTTGCCTTTAACTGGAATCTTATCTGGTGGTAAGTTATGCTGTCAAAGACGGTATCGGGTTAACATGTAGGGGATATGCAGTTATATTAAACCCTGACCCATAATCGGTTTCTACGCGACATCGTACCGGCACGCTAAATCGCTAAATCTTTGTCGGTAGGATGACAACTAGCCATGGTCAAAGCCTTACACAAGATCAGACCAGAAGAAAAACTGAAATTATAAATTCCTGCATTGCCACCGCTGGGATTTGAGTCACGAAGCTCACGTAGGCATGGGCGGGGCACATAGCTCGGAAAGCCGATGAACTTTGGGATTCCAACTCCCAAGATGCTGGAGTGGCGAACCAAAACTGGAAATCACAGTGTTGCTGGGCACCCCAAGAGATGGACAGACGACATTAAATGAGTAGTAGAGAGGCGCTGGATATACAAGCTGGACAAACCGTAGCGAATGGAAATTCTTATGAAAACCTATCCAGCAGTGGATGTCCGATGGTTGAGATGATGATGTTGATGTTGAAGATAAAATACGTAGGTTATTAAGATAATACTCTAGGAGTTGACGTCCATGGGTTGATAAGATGATGATACTGATTCCTTGTTTAACTCTACATTATTATAATATTACTGCCCTTGGAAAGGTCACATCGCAATGCACACGTAAATAATCCGTTCAGTGGCATTGGCCATTTGATAACGTAATCATCACAATAATTGTTAACTTCCATTGCTTAAGATAATAATACGATAAAAGATCAATCATATCACCCCAATTATACGGTAAGTTCGCGTTATTTCGTTCAACGAAATTGCTTTTAACTTTAACTTTTAATGTATTTTATTCTTGAGACATGCGGTAATAAACCAATAAAAAAAACATAAATTGAACATGTTATTATGACGACTTGCGATCCTACCTATCGAGAAACCTTAAAACTCCATCAAATGATCTGTATAAGAACGCACAGTACATAATCAACCCAAAAAAACCGCGAGGAAACTACGTGAAAATATTAAGGTTACGTAACGTTTTTGCACCGATCGCTATGCGTTTTTGTTGATTTTCCTACCTGTTTATCTTTTAATAATGTATTCCCAAAAGACCACTATTGTATAATAGACCTCTGCCTAGCTTAAAACTTACGGGAGCTTACGGGTACTCTTAACTTTTCGGTGATACGTGCGCGTGAATGATAACATCGTAAAGAAACATGCTATCCTGAGCGTTCTCCACTGTTTACAAAGGCGGTTAAAGTCTATACTAATTCGCACTTAGCCAGCGTAGTTGACTACGGCATAAACCCTTCTCATTCTGGGATTAAAATGCTTACCTAGTTGATAGTTCATTATATGAAAAACACTGCAATAGAGATAAATAAATAAATATAAATATACTAAGACAATACACACATCGTCATCTAGCCCCAAAGTAAGCGTAGCTTGTGTTATGGGTACTAAGATAGCTGATGAATATTTTTTGTATGAATGTAATACACATAAATAGAGACGCTGAAAAACATTAATAGAAAAAATTTCTAGTTGAGGGAATCGAACCCACAGCCTTAAACGCAGAAAGCAGGGTCGCTGCCCACTGCGCCAACTGTGCGCCAACATATATACATAGTTTAAAACCAGAATTAGTATAATTACCTACTTAGTAGGTACAATCATTAGAGAACCTTCGTGAGCAATAAATTTTACAAATTCCGCTCACAAAACCTGTCAAAACGTCTAATTTATTCCGAAATTAAGGAATTATTGATGAGTCAAAAACCGGCTCTAAAATTAAACATTAGTATGCCATCCCCAAGACGCATGGTCCCAAGCGTCTTTATCCGCGTATTAGTAAACCTTAAGAGATAAACATATGCTGTCGCGGATTTTTTTAAACTTGTAAAGGGGAACAATTTTGTGATACATGACTTTATCGAAACATTTACCGTTTATGCAGCCCACGCAGCGGAAGCTCTCAAAAGGAATAAAAAACACCGGATTTTTAAACATTCTCCAGTTATGCTATATATATAGCCTTCCTCGATGGATGGGCAGTCAAAAATAGTTTTCCAAATCGGACCAGTAGTTCCTGTGATCATTGCGTTCAAGTAAACACACAAACAAACTCTTCAGCTTTATATATTAATACCGTTGGTGTGAGAAGTGGTGGAAGGCGCCCGATCTGCTTTCCCAACTAGAAACAACAAACAAACATACATACTTGACGTTTCAAAATTGCTTATAAAGAAGGCCTACTTGAAATAAATTTTGAATTTGAAGAACCTGCTGTCCGAGTCAAAGGCTGTGGGTTCGATTCACAAAACTGGAAAAGTTTTGTGTGATGAACATGAATGTTTTTCAGTGTTATATGGATGTTATAAGTGTTTATGTATATATTCATAAAAATTACATATATATAATTATATATATACTACATTGCCGGTGTGTTGACGTGTAGCGAATGCAGCCGCACGTTTAGCACAAAATCAGGTTATGCGAGTCATCTAAGAGCCCACCAGCAGCGCTCTCAGCCGGAATCCGAAACAGTCGCTGTGACCGAATACGGTTAGGATTGATTGATTGATTCATAAAAATATTCATCAGTCATCTCAGTACCCCTAACCCAAGCTACGCTTACTTAGGTCCACAGTTACCTTAGGAATCATGTTGTAAAAGCGTATACTTAACCCCACAAAGGAATTCTGCACCTTGCGCAGACGATATGCAGATATCACCAATCTATGCCCGTTTCTTGCAAGTCGATTGTCAATATCATGTTACAGTAATTTTATTAAGTAGGTAAATAATTCAACTTTTGATAACTATAAATTCATATTGGCCAGATATTTTATTAAGTTGATAAGGTTTTTTTACATACAAGCTCATATTTAACTATTAATAGTTTTCAAGAAACAATTAAAATGATATTAGATTAACAACCCATTGATTGTTCATGAAAGGCATTTCGATATAAAGACGACTGCATTATCGTTACACTCCAGTCCTACATGGACTCGAATGATGCAAAGATACCTCTGGTGTCTTAGTCTGTATCTATCAGCTTTTGGTTTTCTCACAAAAACTATATTATTATAAAAGGTTATAAGCCTAAGACACGGATAGTCTAAATTCCTTGTCTATGGTTACGTTTGCACTCACACTACTTGTAAAGTTAACCTCGGCCGGGTCGTAAGTACCGCCGGTTGCAAGTATCAATTATACTTTTCCCCCCAGCGAGTCGTTGACCGATAGCACGCTGATCATAAATAACTAACCCACATTCCGGCGTGGTTCATCAACATTCACACCTACATAATAAAGCTGTGTGAATTATTCATGCGCCTCTGTTGTAACTCCCTTTTCTCAGACATGCTTGGAAATTCGAGCATAATTTTGACAAACTTCTTCGAGTTAAATCGACTGTCTGGTCAAATACATGCGAGCAGCGATAAAAATCCATTCATATCTTTCGAGGTTTAGCGTCCAAATAAATTACACATTAAACTTATCTTATCTTATCTGTCGTGTAATTTAAAAATATAAGATTCATCATCATCATTATCATCATCATCAACAGCAACAACAACCCATAACCGGCACAAGGCACGTGTCACCTCTCAGAATGAGAAGGTTATTATAGGCCGTAGTACCTCACACTGGCTAAGTGTGCGGTGGTAGATATTTTCTTACCTGTCTCCGGGAGAGATGCGTCAATGTATTTCCCAGCGCAAAAAAAAAAGTTATATTTCACTGTTGATTTTAAAACACGCACATAACTCCGAAAAGTTAGAACTCTACCTTTTAGCTATTTGCATTTTTGCCGGGTATAATATTCAGTCTCCCCGAAGGAAAGCCTTACCCAATGGGCTATCACCGCTCTGATATAACATAAGATTACAAACAAACGATCAATTTCTTTGTCTTTATAATACGACTAACTGATCCGATCATCCGGTCAGGAAGCCTATGCTTGACAAGGCAATGCTAGGGAAGAAAGCCGCTCCACACATTACGTCCGATCACTTTCACCGGCTCCTGGCAACTTTCTCCGCCCCGCGCCGCCTTCTCAACTCGTACGACTTGAGACTGTACTATGGTAGATACAATATTAAAAAGTATTTCCTACATAAACTATATTGTAAAAGCTTAAGCTTCGGTTCGGTTTCTAGCTACTTCGGTTTTTTTATTTTGTTTTTTCATAAAAAAACATACTACGACAAGACACACATCGTCGCCATCTAGCCCCAAACTTCCAAAGTAGGCGTAGCTTTTGTAATGGGTACTGAGATGTCTGATGAAAATGTTTATGAATAATATACATAAATACTTATAATATACAGATAGACACTGAAAAATATTAATGTTCATCACACAAACATTCTCCAGTTGTGGGAATCAAACCCAAGGGCATGGACTCAGAAAGCAGGGTCGGTGTGCACTGTATCATATTGCCTAAAAGGGAGCGCTAACTAAGAAATAATCTTCTTTTCCTGTCCATGAAATTTTTCTTTATGTGGTGTACAAATAAAGTGTATAAATAAAAGTTGGACCAGTACACTACTAGCTAAGGTTACACCTACTGATAGTTCCAAATATACGAATATAAAAATTATAAATCCTCCCGGCTTTTAATAAAGTGTACATTGTTCTACTAGTCAAGCCTGTTAATTTTATGGCGACGGCTATAATCGGCGGGTTTTACATCAAACATAGTCAAGAGCACTCCCGAATAACACACATTTCAAACAAAAAAAAACAACTAACAACACACCGTCGTTTCTGCTTCGGGGGTTGAAAACAACTGTTTATGATGCAAAGTACATAGAGTAAAAATAGCGGTGCACCTTTTTTCAATATATTTCAACGAACCACTGAGGTGTGTGCGATTTATATTACATCTATTCTAACTCTTGTACTTTCTATCCCCCAATATTTGAAACATTGAATCACGTAAACATTGCAATTCGTAAATTAACATCCTTCCCTTTTCACCTTTCTTAGTATTTCCCTATCACTAATGACTGCAAAAAATATGTGGCAGCACTACTGTAGCTGCAATACATTTTTTACTTATTAGTCGATAGAGCTGGTTAGGCAAGATTATTTGTACACCACATGTTAAGCAGACACTTAACATTGACCCAAGTCACTAAATGGATCGCTTCATCTTCTATTGCAAAGAATAGAAACCGTTAAGGGAAGATTCGAAATCGTACTTCGACATAATTATGAATCAAAGATTTCAAACTAAGATTTTCGTGGTTAATATATTTCAGCGGGGACATCCCACGATAATATTTCGACCCAATTCTAAGAACACGAAAGCGGGTAGTCAGATTCTGCCCGTGACATCCAACTTGACATTTCCACGTGACCATGATCCATGCAACTGAGTCGAAATATCGACAAATCAAAAAAATATCGTGGTATGTACCCGTTGAACTATATTTATGAAATTATGAATCGTTTGCCAAATCCATATCGCCTACACGCATCATTATCGTATATGTTGACGAGGGTGATACGCAGCACAGATACACAATAATAAATCATATCGCGATACGCAGCTGTGATACGATACGCGATGCAGCCAAAACGGGCTGCATCTCGTATTGTATCAGCGGTCGAGTCTGTTTTTTTCCGATCAGCGAAGTAGAGCTGATAAAGAACTGGACAAAAATTATGATTTGGAGTAAAGTGAAGGGTGTCCAGATGATGAGACTATGACGGTATTATTACAAATCCCGTGGAAACCGTTTGTTTTTACGGGGAAAAAAGAGTAGCCTGTTACTCACTGTCCTTTCAACTACCTCTATGCCAAGAATCAAGTCAATTGCTTAGTCAGGGCATAAGAACAGGACAAAAAAATCTTCGCATTTATAATATTAGTAAGGATGACCCACCTTTAATTGAGTCTAAAATTGATGTAGGGCCAACTACGAGTATATAATATGATGATCAATTCATTTTAATAGGCTGGGCTGAATACATAATCCTGGCACACAATACCTATTTTCTATTTCCAGGATATTTAATGAAGATTTTAGCACCTGAATACACTTTTCTGTAAAAAATCCGATCATTTAAAGCTTAGGTATTTTTCTTCTTAATTACTGCTTATCAGCAGAATCACACATACAGACGCCCACCCCATACTAGTAACACAATGAGTTACAAGTATGCTGGTGATATGGATGTGGAAAAAAGTTTGCAGTTTAGCTTAATTTCCTGACCCAACAATTTTAAAACATCAATTTTCGATGAGATGTAGAAAATAGAAAGATTCTTTTGTTCTATAAAACATTAAGGATCCTTAAAACTTACAAATTATATAATAATAGAGCAAGTCACAATTAATGGTAAATTGCATCATTTGTTATTTAGGGAGTTCTATAATATTTTATTTGATGCAAGTTTAAACATCTTCGTAAGTATGAATTGACAATATTGCAATAATATTTTATATATTAATTCACAATCAGGTTTAGTTGTAAAAGTCTTCATGAATTACGTGTTCAGATCAAAAACTGTATAACAATTATCATTTAAGAAATTTCCTTTCCCATGCAAAGCCTGCCAACCTGCATTTGAACAGATTTGAAAGAGAATGAATGGGAAAAAATTAGAAGTACAAATATGTTAAAACAACTAAATCAGCTCAGCTCAGGTGATCGATTTTTTGTGAAGCAGTTTAGTCACCTAACTTACTCTAATGGCCTCAACAATTCACAATATAATACCAGTTACGTACCTACTTAGTATTTAGCAAGTAACTGTTGACACTATAGTCCATAATATTTTTTACACAATATCATCTTCTACATCTATAATTATAGGTATCTATATGTTATATACTAATAATAAATGTGAAGAGTTTGTTTGTTTGAAGATGCTGACCTCTAAAATTACTTAAGGCTTAAAACAACAATTTTCATTATAAGTCTGAGATTACTGACAGCGTTTTTTGTTTTCAACCCTCTTTGAGAATGCATTATGCATTACACCCACTGATAAAAAATGTTGATACAACTTGCCACATTACACTGATACCCACTTTCAAATCAATCATATTTATAATTTCATGAATACAATAGATTTCCAGTTTATTAAAAGGGATTTGTACATATTTTGGTTTGCATGCTACTGGTCCATCTAAGAGCTCAACAGCAACACTCTCAGCCGGAATCTGAACAGTTGATGCGACCGAATATGGTTAGAATTGATTGACTTGTCCAACATTTTTCTTTTTAACCAAAAATCCTTATCAACATTGATATTGCTAAAGATTATGAAAAAGCAGAATTTAGCTTCTCCGATTGGTTTGTTAGGTTAGTATTACCTAATAAACCCAAGAAAAAGTTTAATAAACTGCTTAAGGGTAAGGAAAGCTCTATAGCTTTCCTTAATTATTATTTCAAACTATATGTATTATTACTTAAATAAATCTAATAACTGATTTTTATTTTCTATAGAATTGTTATTGTTTTGTCAATATTAAATCTTATCTAAAAATTCTGCCTAATATCATCAAAACCAATTCAGCAATGCAGCATGAGGAAACAAACACTACTAATAATATTAGTAAAGATGATAGATTAATAACATTCTAATAACATTTTAGTTCTGTTAAAATGAACAAATAACTTATCCTTTGTACCTAAATCATAATGATTAAAACCTTTTTGTGCAAGTTTAATGAAGGAAAATTTAGGACATGCATAGAGCTATTTAATTTCAAGAAAAATAAAAACAATTACCTACAACATATGCCTATCCAACACAATAACATCAACGTGAAAGTATTGCTGTTTGTTTATTTTTTAGTTACCTATACTAGGCACCACACTTGTATGTTTTTTTACCTATGCTTTACCAATTTTTCTGAAATTAGGCGCATTTATAGCTTGTGTCGTGGAGATGTATAGTTTTTTAAACCAGAAAAGCATCACCGTAATCGTTCCCAGAGTAAAAAAAAATAAACCTATACCTACATTGCTTCACAGCTTAACCGAAATTTTGCATTTAAATATCTTGCATCCCCGACAGACATAAAGTATCCCGGAAATATTAACAGAACACGCGGGTTTTTTTATCTAGTAAAATTACGTAGTCGCGGGCAACAGTAGTTCTAACAATCGGTATTGCAGAAGATAAACATTGGAACTAGTTAGGACACATTAAACCTTTTATATAACACGTTCTTAAAGCATTGATAAAGGAATTTATTAGGTATTATATCGCCTAGATACTTTGTACCTTCAGTTGATCGTTAGGCAAATATCCACTGTTCTACAAGTAATATAATACGTGACATGGAACCTACCTTTATGGAAACATCGCTGGGGTCGGAACCGATTTCCAGCATTTTTGGTTTTCCAACGTAATAACACAAACACCTAACCAACTTTCACTATATTCACCGTTATCCCACACAAACAATGCTCTAGCGCCACTAGCACTGCACAATTTGCACAATAAATTACACCCGATGTTTTTCACGAAACCGTACACAAATAAAACACCTCCGAGGTTCCAACAAAAACTACTTGCGAAACGATGTGACACTCTACCTCAAATTATTGAAAAGGTATCCAAATGCGACATTATTAACGTATTTTTCACACATTCATTGGTTCCTAGGCTACAATTTACCAAAAATGTTATTTTACATTACAATTACGGTTAGAAAATTATTTAAGTCTGGAAATCTATGCGAAAAACGCAAACCACCACGACACAAAATCTATCGACTACTGGAAAGTGGAAACTGGAATTTGGAAATGTTTTAGAACAAAGTTTGCCAATCCAAAAAATATGTGACTTTTCTTTGACACTGACACTTGTCAGCTATGCAATTTATAAGTGTTGACTCTAACCGCGGAGATAAAAATAGAGGTGTATTTTCAGTTCAGTCTAAGTGGACGCATGTTAGTTCCTTAGTCCCATAGCTTTTTCAAGCATTTTAATTATATAATAATGTAATATGTTTTATTAAATTGCTCTAAAAGGTAAGGTAGAAAGGGCTAGAAGACAAATATAAATATAATTTAAGTTTAGGTATTCTTGATCTCGCTCCCGTCCTGATGTTGTTGAACCCTAAGGCCCAACTCAAAGAAAGCTTTTCTGGTGGTGCTCTTACAAACTTTGTGGTATGATACGAATGAAGGTATAATTGGGTTGGAAGCATTACTGTAATAGGCAAGTAATAAGTTATTAAGATAAAGATAAGAAGGTCTTAAGATATTAAGACCTTCACTACCACCTGATTTTATTTTTCATTGCTATCGGCAGCGATTTTATTTTTCTACCTGTAAGGCAAAACGTGACATATTCTATTGGATAGAAAAAGGAGTTACTAGATATATTATGAAAATTAAGCTTAAATTTTAATTTTGAATTTTGAATTGCCGAAGATTTGTTGGGTGTGGAGTATAAGGATTGAAGAAATTAGAATTTACACCACACAGATTCTCCTGCTTTTCGCGGAGTATAGCAAATTAAGCTTAATTTTCATAATAGTGACATATTCTATAACTCTTTATTACACTAAATTATAATGTGGGCTCCAGACTTTTGCGTTATTCAATTGTTATACTGCCGCGAAGTCATTGCAAAATTCATAACCCTCTACACTCGCTATTGTTCATAGTTTAGTTCGCATGCTGGTCGAGAATAGAAATCGAAATATGCACTGCTATTTTTCTATAATTCCTATATCTAGACAGAAAATTATAATTTTTTATTTTTACATACTTATATACATATCACTCGATCAATGTCGAATGTCACCCCGTCCTCCGTAAAAAAATAAGCACAATCTCAAGGCAATCTGCACAGAGTTTCACGCGTTACCTATTTCACGCACGAGTTATTATGCGTGTGCGTCCACGCCTCGCAAATCCTTTGGCGTGGGCGCAAATTGCAACACTGAACGGGGAACAAGGCTTGAAGACCGTCAACGGAGGCGAAATCCATCCACAATGTTTTAATGGATGTGGTTTGCAGCTATTTACGGCGCGAATGTGGAGCGGGTTCAAAAATAAATCCAAACAAAGAAGTTTTTCCATTTCATATCTATTCTTGCAGCACTGAATGTTCACGCGTCAAGTTAAAATAAACGGATGATATAACAATATCTTACGTAGCGTTAGTATCCTCTTCGCTTTGAGCAAAGCTTAAGTAATAGTAATTTTACCAAGTTAGCGCACAAGCAAAGTGCAATAGGCTATTTATTGTGTAAAATTTAATTTTTATTTATTTATATTAAATTTAAAGCAGTCAGGCATTCAGAGTGCCTTTATTCAAGTTTGGTCAGTGCCAAAAGGTTATAATTTCCTCATTAACTTCGAATTCTGCACTCTGCACTTACATTATTTAATGTTAAAATAAATGTTGTATTAAAAATATTGGTTTGTAGTTTTAATTTTCCTACTTAACTAGCCAAATATCTAAATAAATTTATTTATACTAAAACTTATAGTCCGGTTAATATAGATATTTATAATATCAAAAATTCCCGGAGAGCCAAATATTGGTGGATAATTAGGTAGTAGGATAATTTAACTATTGTTTTGATTTCTTAAGATTTTTTTTTAAATTAGATTCAGATTCTTGAAAGTCTATTCAACAGTCATGTCTTCTTCGATTTCTTCTTCTTGTTGGATGTTCATAAATTATTTAAATGTTGAAGTCATTGGTCTCTTCATTAAAATCACAGGAATCTTCCTTTATCAACTCAACTCAACATTTGAGCAAGACTGACATTGGCAATTGGACACGCTGGAGAATACAGCAACCAGACTTTTTTACAGCCACATTTGGCACTACTAGCTTTTTGCAATTGCAAAAAATAGTGTCAAGTTTTCTGGAGCAGGTTGGAGTAAAGTTTGAATCGGTTCCAGAGAATTATCTATCAATTTCCAAACTGTCAGGGTTCAGTCGATTGCCCGTTTGAACTTGATCGCATATATATGTTACAATTATTGAATAGCAGATGCCGATGTTGGAAGAATACATGATAGTTGTAGTTGTTTCTGTCTAGCCAGATGTTTTCAAGGCCAAGCGGTTCTTTTGAATTAATGTTTTCAGAACAATATAACATATTATATTAAACAGACACAGATAGGTATTTATTCATATTTTAAGTGCCTGATTATGGCTTTGGGCTTATATGTGCCATATCATGTATAATGTGACTCTGAGAATCGCGATATCTCAGGAATGGTAAGTCTTAGGAAAAAAAATCATAAAGACCATTTTTTGTAGAGAATTTTAAGTTCTACCAATTTAGATTTTTTGATAAAACTTAATTTAAAAAGTCAAATTTTTGCCTTGGACCCCGATTAACTTTTGTAGTACACATAGGATCGATGGAATCCCCCATAAAACTTTATTTGTAAAGGTTAACCTCAGCTCTTCACCAATATTTGTCTCTCTGGGAGTTTTTGTTATTTGATCACTATTTTTATGTCTAAATTAACCGGACCATTAGGACAAAAATGAATAAGGTCAAACAGACTTAATTACAATGTTTATTTTTTTTTGTAATTTCGCTACTTATATTTAAAAACTATCAGATACAACTGTGAATTGCTATTATATATATATACAGGCGGCTATCCTCTAATTGAGTAATAAATTGTAAACAAAAAACAGCAACTGTTTTTTATGAAACGCGAATCCTCTAGCGTGTATTTTGTTAAATAAATTAAGATAATAATATTACACATTCTTTTCAATATAATACAATACACAAATAACGTAAATAAAAAAACACCTGTGGTATAATAAAAAATTACAAATCAGTCTTACATTTTATCCAAGAGGAGTATACTAGCTGGCATGCTAAATGGCCCTAAGCGAGATCTGATATCGACAGCTCTAACTGCGAAGTAGTATTTATATCCGGACATGAACTGCGTTAACGTGCACGCCATAGGTAATGGCAGAGCCTTGACATCGCCAATTTTTTTCCAAAGCGTAGTACTGGGTGGCGACGATGTCTCCTGATAAGCGTACAATTGATAACTAGCGATTTCTTCATAGTCCTCCTCTAGGTATCTGTCTATCTTCCACGATATTACAATGCCATTTTCTACTTTTGATAATTTGAGCTCAGGAGATGGTGGCAAAGCTTTCCAATTGAGAGGTTGATATTGCTTAACTGAATCTGGCAGAGGTGCTGGGTGACGGCTCGTCACTCTCTGCATTCTCACTGTAGTAGGATTTTGATTTGATTTAACAATCAAAGGTGTAGGCACTCTTTGTCTTGGACCTAAAACATAACAGTGTATTAAATAGGATTTTCATATTGTTAAGTAGGTACCTATCCTAAAGTTATCAATAGAAAAAAACTTACCTTGAGGCGAAATAGTTTTCAACATAATTGTCTGTCCTGGTTTAACGCCAACTGGTGTTTGCGAGCCACTTATAGGTATATACACTTTTCGAGGATTGCTCGCATTTGCTCCAAAAGGTTGTCTATTAGGTGCTAGCAAATTCTGTGGAGGTACCAGTCGAACCGGTGGAGCAATATTTCGTGAAACAACTTTGGTGGGTGGCTCATCATCTGTCAGATCAACTGTATTGAGCAAGGAATTATTACCCTGTTGCATTCGACTGTGTGGTCTTTTTTCCGGTTTTTGTGCAGGCGGAGTTGCTGCTAGTAGACCATTGGATACAGTTTGCATTGGCGAATTTGTTGTAGAGCCTGTGGCTTGTGATTTTCCTGCTGTATTTGTACTGGGAGATTGTGTTTTAACATTATTTGAATTATTATTGTTCCCGGCTGGCACTAATCTAGGTACTGGAATTGGTGGGGAATTATTTGCACTTGTTAGCATTTTCTGAAGTTTCGTTGGATTCGTCGTTGCTTTTCCTTGCCGATTAGATCCACTATTTGGAGCACTGTTTTGATTAGTATTTTGTATTTTCTTTCGCACTGCTATTTTGTCAGTCATTAATACCTGCATTCCAACAGACCTTGTTATTTTTAATGGAGTTATTGGCATATTAGACTTTTTCTTTTGTTCTTCTTGTACTGATTTAATGACCACCTGTAAATCTCGGTTTTGTTTTGCCAGTATTGAAGCTTTTTTCTTATATTCTTCGATATTTTGCGCCATAGTTTTCAATTGGGATTTTATTTCACTTAAATTACTTCGATCAACAACACTTTCAACAATTTTGAGGATACAGAATTCTTCAAGTTCGTCTCGTGTCATATCACCTAAATTTTTTATGCATGACTTTAAGAAATTTAATTGTACCAATGGTTTTTTTTGTATTGGAGTTCCTTCTTGTTCAGGTTCACTCGTTTTTATTTCACCAGGAGTGGTCGATTCTATTTTTATTGAATCTGAAAAATGTAAAATGTCGTCTTTAATACACGAAATACTATAACACTTTTGGAAATAAATTTTCCCGTAGATACTTTTGTTTATATATTTGTACTTAACAATTTTAATATAAATTTTAATTAAATTAAGCTAGAGTATTTAAATCATAGAGTGAGACCTCATCGTTCAAATTTCATGCATTTCATTCTTTGGAACACTAAGCAGCTATAAAGTAAAAAAAAATAAAATGTCTAAGTTAAGAAATCTGTCATACCTTTTTTACTTTCGAAAATTTCTGTACATTGTTCTTCTTTGTCTTTAGATTCAATTATAGTATCTTCTTTCGAATCAACCTTACTTTCTGGTTCAGGTAAACTTTCAGGCTGGTTTTTATCATTCCTATACTTTGGTTCATCATCAATTAACATTATATCGTCATCATCATCTATATTTATACTTGAACATTGTTTCTCATCATTACCAGAAACATTCTTCTGAGGTTTGTCATTTAGTATACTGTCTTCTTCATCAGACAAAATGTCAAGTGTGTTGGACAGTTTGGATATATGTGTAAGTTTTTTCTTTTCCTCAACATTATCAATTCGGGACTTTTTAACATTTTTTTGCTGATCATTTGTGTCTTGAATAAGTGATTCAGTTGCTGGTTTTTCACGAGACAAAGTATCTTCCAAGTCAGTTTTTTGTTTTGAAACATTGACATTTTCCTTATTTTCAGGTGATTCTTTTCCTTGATCTATATCATCCTTTTCATCAGCTATATCAATTATTTCATCAGTGTCCATTACTTCAGTTTCGCTATTACTTATGCATTTTTCTTTATTATTGTCTTCCTTACTATCTCGCGATTCTGGTTTTATTTCTTTATCAACATTAAGTTTATCAAAGTCTGAATTAGTTTTATTTACAATTTCTTGAATGTGTTGAGTTTCAACCTTGACAACTTCCTGTATTTTTTCAAACTGATCACTTCTCTTGGCTATACCATTACTGGAATCACTATCTTTTTCTTTTTGTTGTTTGTTATTTTCGTGCTTTTTTATACATTCATTGGAACTCCCTGAATCTTTTAATGCATCTGTTGTTTCACATACTTGAACAGTTTGTTCTTTTTCGACTTTATTTTCTTTTTTACTACACTTTTGGTCTTTTTTTACATTATTGTCATCTGTAAGATTTTCCTCCACATCTTGTAAAGATATTTTGTGAACTTTATTTTCATTATGTTTACACAGAAATTTATCCTCTATCACACTTTCTTTTTTAGCTGGATCACCTATACTGCATGATGTTATACTGTTTGGTCTACTTTTCTCGTCAAGTTCTTCTGGTACCATACCTTTTTCTGTAATCAGTTCTTGAAGTTTACTTGGCGCCTCACTATTTTCTTTAACTTGTTTTCCAATGCTATCTTCCTTCACACTATCAATATATTGTTCCTGTAGATTACTAATCTCTTTTAGATTATCAAGTAAATCATCTCGCTCAAGTCTCACATCTATTTTGCTATGCCCTTCCTTTATCGTATTATTTGTAAGACTACTTTTTTGTTCGGACGTTATATTCATCTCACTATATTCTTCATATTGATTCTCGTTAACATCCATAGCACTGGTCTTATTTACTTGTTTGCTCTCAATGAGCTCTCTATTTACATTATTCTGTACCTGAATTTGTTTGAGATGCACAGGTACATTCTCGCTGTGTATTTTCTCACGAGGTGATTCTTCATGTTCCTTTTTAGCCTCACAATTAGGCCTAGCATCATGTTCAATCTTATCTTCTGTTGAAGTACTTACTTTATCTTCTTCTGTTACTTCCATCATATTTTGATTAGATTCGGTAGCATTGATCTTTTTATCTTGTTCCTCAATTTTATCTTTTCTTTCAATGTTTTCCTCACAACCCTGTCCCGGAAATAAAAAATCTTTTTCACTATTCTTAATTGGTAGTTTTTTTAGTCCAAAATCATTAGTTGTTATTGTTGTACAGCTGATAACTTCATATTGTTTTTCTAAGGTAACTTCCCTCTCAATATCATCTCTTTTCTGTTTCTCAATATTTTCATCTATTTCACTCTTCTCTTTATTTTCGTTCTTAATTTCATATTCTTTGGAAATTTTGTTTAATCTTTTTTCTTCTTCAAATGTTATAACCATTTCATTCTCTATCTTGTCTTCTGTTACATTGGTGTTTAATTTTCCTTCTTCTGCAACATTGGCATTAATCTCAAAATCCTCATTTCTTTTTTGAATTATATCCTTGTTTTTGGAATTATTTTCGGTTTCTCTTGTACAGACTCCACCATGTTTTTCAGTTTTTTCGTTATTTGGTTCCTCAAATTTATCCTTCAGTTGTTCGGTGTTATCTCCTGGTTCATTGTTGTTATCTGCACCTTGTTTTTCAAATGTTATATCCATCTCAACATCATCTTTGATTTCTTCTTCAATTGCATCAACTACTTTACTCTTTTCTACAACATTGACATCAATTTTATTTTCATTTAAACTGTTGGTGACTTTAGTATCGTCTTGAAATGTAATATCCATCTCAACATCTTCTTTTATTTGATTTTCAATTCTATCTTCTGTCATATTTCGGTCCATGTTATCTTGTCCTTCAATTGTATCCTCTATTACTGTATTGTCCAGTATATCTTGTTCCATCTCACAATTCGGATGGCTTTCTTTCTTGGTTTTATTTATAACACTTTCATTTTCTGAATTATCTGTTACATTATCAACGTTTTTCATCTCCGTGTCCAGTATTACTTCACCTGAATGTATATCTGATTGAATAGATACCTCATTATTTGTTTGTTCTTGAACTTTGTCGTCATTCTCAATCCTTATAATACGACTATCTTCGAAATTACTGTTTTCCTTTGTTTCTACAGATTCTTTATCACATTTTTCCTTTGTTTCTACAGATTCTTCATCACATTTTTCCTTAGTATCGTCATATTTTTCATTCCTTTTTTCATTTAGTAAATGTCTAGTTACTGTGCGCTGAGCATTTTGTTCTTCATCAATATTCTTCTGACATACTTTTACGAATTCTTGTTTTTTTAGACATTCTTCATTGCCGTTAGTATTATCTGTAATATCACTGGATACATTATCAATAAGGTTAAATTTTTCAAGAGATTCTGGTTGCATGGTTGACATCTTCGTTTGAACACCTATGTCTGCGTCAGTGTCTATTAATTGCATTCTGCGACATTTCCATACACTTCTTAAGCGAAGAGATTATCTGAAATTAATAGAGAAAATAAAATATTATTTTGTGTAAAAGTAGCCTAAGCGGAAAAAAAGAAATATTTGTTTTGTACTTAGTGGAATCTATTAACTTATTCGTGTTACCTAAAAATCTAAGTGGTAGACTTACTTAAACAAACTACTGACAAACTTAGTTACATACATACATATTTTCAGACCAATTTTAACCATATTTTGTCACTTAAAGGCAAAAATAAAAAGGAATTGGCCCAAAACAGCTTACAATAGGATACGATGAATAATAAGTAATATAAACTATACATATAATAATATAATATAAACTACGACAATACACATATCGCCATCTAGTAAGCGTAGCTTGTGTTATGACTACTAAGATGACTGATGAATATTTTTTATGAATAAGTAGCTGTACCGCGGATCATTTTTATTTTTAAGGAATGTTATATTTTAATACTTATTATCCTATTCCAGTCTAAGAGAAATCCAAAAAATGAAATATCATAAAAATTGGTCCAGTCGTTCTTGTGTTATAAATGGTGTAAATAACACAACTTTCTTTTATATATATAGATATACATCAATCCTTATTATTGTTAGCAAATACATCTGCCTTTGTACATTTGATTAAAAAGAAAAAGGCAGTATAATTAGGAAGCATAATTTTGAGCAGTCTGAACAGAGATACTGTTCAGACTGCTCAAAATTATGTATTAATCTATGGTCTATATAAGTTCTTCTTCTTCTTTTGATTTATTGGTTTTCATAGTGCCAAAACAGCACAATGTACTTTGCCAGTGTCAAGTAGCTTGGAAATGGCACGAATGGAAGAGTGGTCAGTAAAGAAAAAGAAATATATATTAAATAACTTCCGTCCTGCAATAGTAGTTGTTAGTGAAATTAACTAAGTACGCATGAATTTAACAATCATTTGAAGAAGATATAAAATTCAAAATATAAAAATAATAGTTTTAATATGTATGTAATTATAATAAATTTACATAGATATTTAACATAGCGACTATACACTGACATTAACACAAACGTCGTGTAAGCCATTTTAGGGGCGAAGGAATTTTAGAAGGAAGTATATCATACAGTTTAAAGGGCAATTTCGGGCAGGAAAAAAGGATATGTGAGACTGATCCTCCGTCCAGGACACACTCACACAGAGAATGATCTCAAACTCTTATTTTTGCCAAATGTACTGGGGTACAAGCATGTCCAATCCGTAGACGACTGATAGGTGACGTGAACCAGCAAACAGATTTTTTTATTTTTTATGTTGATATAAGTTGGAGTAGGAATTAAAAATGACAGGAACCCAAATTAAAAAGAAAGGTCATAAAAATGGCAGGAAAAATATAGGTACAGAAGAGTATGGACAGAAGTGTCAAGGGAAGGTTGAAGAAGTTATCTCTTTGTAGTTAATTAAAAAGTGTGCTATAAGTTCAGATAAACTCAATTTATAATGTGCTATGTTGTAATTAGAGTACTAAAACGATTAAACGTTGTAAGATATGAATATTGGGTTTCTTTTAATATATACAGATATACACTGGAAACATTGATGTTTATCACACAAACATTTTCCAGTTTTGTGAATCGCACCCACAACCTTGGACTCAAAGAGCAGGATCGCTGCCCACTGCGCCAATCGGCCGTCAAACAGTACAGTCGTGAAGCCATTAAAATTATATATTACGTTAGCGTATATCCGGTAATTTCAAAAAGTATATTAAGTAAATATCTACTTAAAAGTAACATTAACAAAGTAACTAAACTAACCTATAAATAAGCCAAATTCTATATGTAATGTTTACCAACAAAACGTTGATTAGCAACCATGCAGATGTTATGAACCTTTGAAATTTTTTACATTATTTTTAATACTTGAAATAAATAAATCAGACCGTTAGAAATATTTAAATAATATTATATTATATGATCAGATTTCAATGGTTCGATAACTTTGAGACGTTGGCGTCAGTAAAAAGTTTTTAAAAGCGTTCCAGCCCCTGCCTATGAAACTTAAGTTATGATTATATTGTGTTCCGAAAACAAAGTGTTGTACGAATAAAGTATACAATTATTTCGTGCAGCATGCAACATAATAGTTGTGTGTGTGTGTGTGTTTTTTTTGTTTTTTTGTGAGTTATTTATATAATTAGAATTATAGTTTTAATCCATTTGTCTTACTTATTACGCTCTGGGCGGTTATGCTATCTTTCAGAAAACGCTGTTAAACTAACTAACTTTTTTTTAAATTGGAAATGGTGATAAAATTACAATTATTGATTATTAAAAGTTCTCTACATAAATTCCACATCGAGTTTGGCTATAGTATAGGTAGCCCACTTTATGACCTTTTGACTATATTCTGCACTGCACAACAATTCTTATTCCCCATTTGCGAACTTAAGCAGTTATGCCCATGCCCATATGTTTGTAAGTTTGTGACGTTAAATATTGTGCCACAAACTATAGACAAGTTGTAACAATATAACCCTCATTTTGGAAGTCAGGTTATAAGCCCCATTCATAATTTGAACACGTGTGAAAATGTTTAACGCCCAATTAAGTTGGCACGGGTCAGCTATAATTTTATAAAACTTTTGTTATTAATTAGTTACCATTTAAAATCAAAGCAAAATCGTTAACCGATAAATCGATAAAAGATTACCGTTTTTTTTAAACTCTTACTTTCATTTAGATAAATATACAAACGATACTTGGCAACGAGTGACATTTCATGCGACGTTGCCAAACCGTGAAAGCGCGCATGGCACTTTGCTCGTAGAAGCAAAGCGGCAACACCCATCGAGTGTTATTCTTACGAGCTTTGTTCGATCGTATCGTGTCGTGGCTCAAATGGCACAATGTGACTTTATGCGCCCTGTACGGCGATTTTGTTTTTTTTTCAAGTAAAAAAATATATTCATCATCATCATCAACCCATTACCGGCTAGAATGAGACTTTCTTTTTTTTTTTTTTTTTTTTTTTTTGTCTCCATAAAAAATATATTAATTTTTAGTTACTATGTAACAAATATGACGAGTAACAAGTAAATCTATATATATTGGATTTTTGCAAATAAATGCCCTCCTTAAAATAATGCTTTTATGTGTTTGAGATTTTTACTAATTGTTCCTTCTAGGTCAATTTAATTAAATTGACATTTTGGAAAAATATTAATAAATCATCATATAATTACAGGTACATTGTTATTAAATTATATTTCTAGGGCATAGGAACTATTTCCGATTATAAGAAGATATACATACCGTTAGGAAACTGAAATGAGGGTTACAAGCTCCATTTAAGTTTCTAATACTACAATATTATACATTGACTATTAGTTATCCAAAAAGTTAAAATTCGCTTTCTAGGAAAAATATTACCTATTCCATTTTAAAATAAGAATTGTTTTCGTTATCACCAATCGACCGATATTAGAAGGTTGTATAATTACAAAATACGATGACGATATTCGAAAAAACTATGTGCGTGTAACCTTTACGCGCTATTGAAATAAAACTGTTTTTTTTTTAAACTGTTGAATTTTTATTTACAATCGATCCGTTTGAAAATATTGAAAAAAAAATCCTAATTAATTATGATATTTGCCACTAGCTGGCGTATACGTCAAGAAGAGTGGAGTATATTACATATACTTACGACCAATACAAATTATTATTTTTAAACAGCGGAAACTACACAGACGTCTGACGTAAGCGTTACTTCCGTCAGAAAAAATCAAGTTATTCCCTAGCCGCGCCTAAAGAAGTTTTACTTCAACAAAAAAAGCAGCTAAACAGCCATCTTAGTAGCACTAATTTAAGGTCAAGTCTGGTAACATAATGTGGAAGAACATTGTTGTATTTTCTTTAAGGATCTAAAGAAAAGAAAGCTGTCATAAATCATTTATTTGTCCTCATCTATAAAGTTTGCAAAGGTCACATCAAAACGTCTAAAATAATAAGTGTGAATAGAGTATACTGGCCTTTACATATCGACTGAACTACTTTGCTTAAATTAAAACATTAGAAATTGAGCTTTATGTCATGTAACATAAAGTAAACTTTTCAATATATTTATGCTGGTAGTATAAAACTAGTTGGGCACACGTTGCTCCTGCGTCACACACTTTATACAAGACTCAATGACACATAGCATAAAGCTCACATTCCGAATCCTTAAATAGAGTAATTCTTTTTTGCGTCAAGTCGATATGTGTTGCAAAATCCAAAAAAAAAAGATTCAAAATCAAATATGAAATTAGTTCTAAATAATTTGATTTCTGCTACAGCGAGCTCGTCATTTTTTATCACCTTGCATTTTGGAGATGGAATTTTTTATCCGGAAAAGCACCAATGTTCCCGGTGTATATTAAAATATAACCTCGTATAAGTTAGCTCGCTGCTTGGATACTACCAAACAGACATATACTACCGGTTTTACCCCAAAAAACTAAGCCCGCGGGACTTAAAAAACCACACAATAAACGCTGACAAGGCAGCGGAGTTATTAGTCATTTATGATGTGTACCACCTGTCTTAAGATTACGAAGCTGCAGAATTTGTTTGGTTGAACATACATATCTCAGGAACTACTAGTTCGATTTAGAAAAATCTATTTGTGTTGAATAGTCCATTTATCGAGGTAAGTTTAGGGCAAGTTTATAACATCACGACCAAAAGGAGCGGATCATGAATGAAACATGTTGCAAAAAAAGGGAAAAATACTTCCTTTGGCAGCTTAAAACGCATGCGATGCGTAAATGGTTTAAGTTACGTCAAAAAGTAATTTTAAAGTTCTAAAAAAAGTACGCGACTGCATACATCCATCTTTTAAACCTCAAAAAATTCATATGCCGACCAAGTCGTGGACGCCTGCTAGTTACCCTATATTTGTTTTATTTTTGGTTTAATTATCTTATAACCTTAATGAACTTCCTGTTTTGTTTTTATAAATGAGAAAAAAACGTTTTTAAATTCATACTGCGCTTTTACAAGGTTATGTCAACTGTTTATTATTGTTTAATTAACTGTCTGACGCGACGCGTCGTTTAGAAAAAACTAACTTTAAATAATTTTAAAAAGTTAGTAACGTAAGTAAAGTTAATAACATGTTTCATTCTGATAGTCACAAAAGTTAATCGGGCATATTTTTCAGAGTTTACTCCTTAAGAATCGATTTTCATATATAAGGCGCACGGTATAAGAAAAATGTGAGGAGTAAAATCTACTGATGAATGACCTCGTTACGTTTTCACTTTGCGAAGTTGCATGCCCGGCAACTGTGATGCGCAAACATGCAACGTCGCTTTCGTTTAATTAACTTATTTTTCCTTTTTAAGTTACCAAGGAAACCGTATATTATCTAGGTAAAGAAACAAACACATAAATGTATGGGACAGAGTGAGATAGAAAACATTAAACATTTTATTTCCTATTCTAGTTACCATGGAAAATAAATAATAAACATTACATTTATCCTAATAGTTCTGATACTCTACATCCACCTCAATCTCCCGTAGGCTACTTTAGTCCCGTAGGCGAAGTTACACTTCCGCCGTGTGTGAATAAATTGCACAGGATTTTTAATTTACCCTTTATGGTATTAATCTTTATTCAGCTAAATAAACTCTTTTTGTGTATGTTTCGACAATCGTACCTAAGTAGTAAACTCCAATCGTGCGTCGGAGCTGACACACTTCTGCCGCAGGTAGGGTCTTTTCGCCTTTTCGCGTCCGACGCCCAATTCGTACTCACACACAAACAAAAGATCTGTGCGTGCAACCCAAATTTAATGAAAAATAAACTAATCTTGCGTGTGCAACCAACAAGTGCTGAAGCGCGAATGTGTTGTAAAAAAAATAGTGAGCAGCTGTACTTTTCACGGTAAGTATTTAAGGTGTTTATGTGTAATTTAGAATACTTTGTTATCCCTAGACCTTAATTGTGAACCACACTATAGGAATAACGATGTTTGAGCTTATATTTTTCTACTGACAGTTTTATATAAGGTGGACGCGAACTGGTACATAAAATTTATAAAAAAACCACTTTGCGTCCGCTGTGGACGCAGATTACTCCAACTATTTCTCAGCCAGATGTTTAATTAAATACGATAACATGGGAAAAACAATATAAACTTCCTATCAATTTTAACAACATTAACATGCATAATATGATGGCCGATTTGCGTCCATATTATTAGAATTATAAAAAAAAATAATGAATGTCAAAAATCAGGCTTGGACGTACAGTTTTCCTACATTAGAAACCCTATAACATTTTGCGTCCATCTTTTTATCACACGAAAATAATAGAGTAAAATTTATATATTTTTATTTAAATATACTCTTTATAACCTACCTAACCTAAAAATATACAATTATTATACGAAAATTATTTTATGTATTTGCCAATATTTGAATTTTGTTCCATTTTTAGGGTTCCTTACCCAAAGGGTAAAAACAGGAACCTAGTACTAAGACTTCGCTGTTCGTCTGTCACCAGGCCGTAGCTCATTAATCGTGATAGTAAGACAGTTGAAATTTTCATGGATGATGTATTTCTATTGCCACTTTAACAATAAATATTAAAAAATAGAATAAAACACGGAACGCGCGAGTCCGATTCGCACTTGGCCAATTTTAAAGGCTTTGTACCGAAATGGTAAAATAGAATCGTATAAAGTCATCGACATGACATTCGAAATAATAGTGAATCTATTAATGGAGTTAGTTGGAGGAGGAAAAAAAAATATCCTGAAGTGCAATTTATGTTAACTTTTATGATATCAGCAATTAGGTATTAAATAAATGTTTTGATTAAAATCACAAGCTTCCCTTTTTATTTCCTATTTCCCTTCCTAATTATTTTTAAACAGGTGGACGCCAATTGGTCCACAGGCGGACGCAATCTGGATTTTGTGGACGCAAAATGGGAAAATCTCCTGTTTCAGCTATTTGTACCTGTGTAGAATAAAACAACAGATGCGTTGTCCAAAACTGTGCATTAAACTTGACAAGACTATATAGGGACTACATTACGACCATATTTGATTAAAAACTACCGCACGGATATTTTTTTTTTCACGTTCAAACCTAACAACTCCACTAAGTGGACGCAAACAGGCGAAATGACCCTATTTAGGAATAGTAAAATGTATTATTAGTCCAAATCCAAATAGGTAAGTACCTACCTACCATTGAAAAAATAATTTCAAAAAGTAACAGAGTAGAGGTCTCGAACTTCGATTTTTTTTCCTGACTGACTATCTGACCTTTCTAGAAAAAAAACCAAAAACCTAAGTTTTTTATATAAGCTAGGTCCTACTAGGTAGTATTTTTTTTTCCAAAGTATAAAAACTACGTCCTTAGGCCGTACCGTACTTTTTAGAATCATTTTATTCAACTGTCAAGCAAAACAGGCATTCTTTTAAATAACAACTTGTGATCTATAATAAAGAAACATGTTTCTTCCGTGACATTTTTTTAGTAAGTCTTTCGCTAGATGGCGTTGCGCATAACAGGGTCTTAAATTATGTCCCTAACGCAAGGAGGGTTTTAAACCAAACACAAGTAATAACAAAAATGAGAAATAAAAAAATGCTACGTAATACACCTATAACTGCAATTTCAAATAACCTACAAAAACAAAATGGCGGCGCACAGCGGTTCACTGCGCCCAGTTGATACCGGAATAAATTCCGCATTTACTCCACTCGCGAGGGCTAGAGAGCTGCACTCTGATACGCCAAACCTTTGAAGACGTCACTTTGCCGAGCTTGCTATCACCGCGTGTCGCCATTTGCGCTCAGCGGGCAAGAGTGAGACGAAGAGAGCGAGAGACTAAAAATTCAGGTGAAGGTGGAATTTGGACAAGTTGTATTGAACGTGGGACTGGAGATTAGAGCTTCGAGTATACTGGCGCTTGAGAGTAAACAAAACTCTTAAGTCTGTTATTAGTGTATTTAAATAACTTAGTTACCAGGGCTTTTTGAGTTGACTGCAGGAGTGCATGTTTATTTTCTCGTGCATAATATTGGTATTTAACGCGAAAATTATTCTTTACTGATAAGGTTTCAAAGTTATACTTGAGAAACAGAACAACACTTAACAAACTATTTACATTGGATAAAAACCGGTAGACAGCTCAAGGTCAGCGTTCATTCAATGGTTGTGGTCTGTCCTCATCATCATCATCAGCATTACATGCGACCTTCTTTCTCATAGAAGAGTAGCACATACCATCGGATGATCACGCTGAGCCAATGCAGGCCGGTAAACTGCTTAGAGACACGCGAGGTAATGGTTAATTTGAACCATGAAAGTCGATCACCTTTTCAGATACAGACTTGGGTCAACGTTGCTCAGCCAGCATTATGTCTCTATCCCCCCCCCCCCCCCCCCCACAATCTTGCATATCGCTGCCAAAATATTATATGCCAATGGCAGTTGTCAAACTGCAACGGTTATTAAAACTTATCAATATTGAAAAGAGATCTTTAATTCCTAAATACGTAAATAATAATAAATAATTCGAACTAAGAAAAAAAAATGATTTGTAAAACCAAAAAATTTAAATAAAATAATAAATATATACTACAAAAAACACTTAAACAACAATAATAATAATCATTAGGTGCATAGCATTTAAAACAAGAAAGTATTATATCGAGAACCCACCTAATATGTTTTCGCAAGAGATTCCAGAAGAAGAAGAACAATTAAGAAGATTACAATTTCCGCAGACACAAGTACACTCAAACACGGCTAAGAGCAAACTGACTAGCAGAAAGAGAAAGAAGAAAATGGCCGCCGACGAAGTGGCGACGTCGCTTATGGCAAGAACGCAAACTAAAAATACAGAATACGCTCGTGCCAGAGAACATAGCGCTAGCGCCCGTAAAAGTCACAATTCCTGCGAAAACGAGATGCCTATAACGTCCGGTAATGTACATAAAAGAGAGAGCGATAAGCCGCACGAATCGACAAACTCGTTCTGTGAATTACTCTATGCAGTGCAACGTGTTACTTAATGTGTAATATAAACACACAGTGCACACAGCGAAAGCGTGATCTCATTCTCTTGTATTCTACATTTGTATAATCTCCTCTTAAGTTATGTTCTATAGTATCTATCTGTTTGTATTATTATATAACCTCATTACCGATTGTGTTCATTAATGATATATACCTATGTAGAGTTCATAAATATGTAACAACACCTTTCGGTGTTATACTAAGTGTTATAATAAAACGTTTATTGTTATATTAAATATCATGTTTAATTATTGGCATAATTTAATGAGTAAAAAGAGGTTTAGAAAATACGGTTTTCAATTTGTTGCGAACGTGCGACGTTGCCGCTCCGCACAGAAGAGGCACCTCGAGACTTGAGTGGGCCGGCTAACTCGGGAGCCGAAATTGAGCGAGTATTGCCGATTACTGCCGAAGCCGTCTACCCAGGTCAACTAACAGACGTCATCACTAAAATAAGCATTTTCTGATAGCATTTAAAGCAGTTCATCAGCAAATTGTGAATGTTTGAAGTCTAATATCTAATTGTGTCCGGTTAAAACTGCTATTTTTTCATACATCGAAAACATCCTATCATCGATAACCCCACTACAATCTAATTCGGTTTTTTTGTAGAGAAGATATTATTTAACGGAGTTATATAAATACACTTAAATATATACATAGATCCATATGATACTTGGCTTAACGTCTTAGACCTAAAAATTATGACCTGAACCGGATTAAGGTGTGAAATGGTTCAAATAATCATAAAATACGTCTAATAACTGAGATTGGTAGGGGTAAATTTCAATAAAACTTGAAAACGGCCAATAATATCAAATGAAATAATACAGTAGAAAAATACGTTTTATATACCCCAACTCTAAACACTTTTATCGACAATGTTTGGTGGATTAAATAAAAACACCATGCAATGCTGTTTGCATTACGGTGCAAATAGTACAGTCAACTTAAATGCCAGCAATGAATGCAATGCAACTAACAACAACGAACGAAAGAAGGCCAGAGATGCTATAAATAATTATCAAAGAAGAATGGATAAGTGCTACTTTCTCTCTTTTTTGCTACTTAATTATTATATTTGCTTTTTACGGTTTCTTATTTTATGGTATCTAATTAGTAGATAATGCGGTTTATAAGGCACGACTGAAATAGGTAGGTACGTCTCGGATCTCTTAAATATTTGATGAGATGTTTATAAAAAAAACAACGCTACGAGACGCTATACATGCAAGTAGAATGGTATACCAAATACTATATTTTACATTCTAGCTAAACAGTAATATTTTTATGTAGGTACCTATGCCGTTTACCAGGAAAATACAAAAAAAAAAATTATAATAATTTTTGTAATGGAAAAAGAATGGCGGATCACGATCTGCATAATTATGATTACAAAATGAATTTGTGTCGCAAAATAACCTAAAAGATCGGATAGTGAATTGCGTACCTAGGACGATGACATACCTAAATAGATAATAACAATTATTTTTGATTCAGTTTAAGGTAACCTGCTGCACATAACAAAATAATATCAGGATAAGAGCGTTAAGTAACGACCGTTAAGTAACTAGTTGATAAAGTTGATCATATTATGATCATCATCATCATGATTGTATGATCACACTTAGGTAGTTGAATTATGAATAAAGTAAACAACATCTTTGTTGTTATTGTTGATCAGCTATCAATTTCGGGGCAAACTAGGAGTGGGATACCAGATTAAAATTTGGAGAACGAAAAGACTAAATATGTGTGTCTTGGCTTGATTAACACAACACAATAAAATTGTTTGTGATAGACCGCGCACATAATATTATATGCTGCCAGCAACCTCGCAATTTACCTCCACACCGCAGCAAAATGCGACGTTGCCGCTCTGTCAATCGACTCAGATATGGTAGCATCGATTGTTGTAAGGTTAAAAATGGGTTGTGATACTAATAATTATGATACTTACACAACCTTGTACACCTACTGACTACTACTACTGGGTACTTGTGTCACCTAGATACTAATGAGGTGTCATAAATTCAACCAACGCTGGTAAATTTGAAAGTCAGGCGAGAAGTATGAGCTCAGCACTGGGCCGCCAATAAACTAACCTTTAAATTACCAATCCATCGTAGTGTATAGTCGAAGGTATAATTTTAAGCCTGATCTAGACAGGATGGTAGTTCGAGGGAAAATGAAGAGACGACAGTAAAGTAGAATCTTATTGCAGTTATTTCAGTATTTGCCTACCTAGTTACATACTTAACTTAGGTACCTACGTATAATTTAGAGGGGAGTAATAATGATTAGATGCTATCATATTATGATAAAGTTGAAAATGATAAAGAGCAGCTTAAAAAAAATTAGTAGTGTAAAATATAAAGCATCGTTCTTTTTTATATCTATAATACCCTTTCAATGTTCGGTATAGACGAAAATAGAAGATATGGAAATAATGATATTTCACGGTGAGATGAACCAGTCAGTAAAAAAATGTAGTACATATTCAGTAGCACTTACCAGTTCTCATTTTTTAGAAGTGCAGCCGGTGTTCAATACAACGTTCAGCAGTATAGCTTATTCGTTCACGAAACGTAATTGGAGTATCTCGAAAGAGAGATTGTGATCGAATGTACTGGCGTGCGCGGTTTTGGCGCGGAAGGCAATAGCCGCCATTTTGTTGTAGGAAATCTCACATCGCACGAGTTTGAGTAGTAGATGGTATATAGCCGTCCCTTTCTACCTCGGCGCCCTCGACGAATCCAAATAACTAGTTGTATGTAATGTTATATGAAACTACTTAGTTCTTTATTAGTCTCCTTTTTCTATTTTAATGTTGGTAATTCGAAAACGATTCGAGCTTAGTTCTAATGACAAATTAATATTAGACAGTAAATAGAACGTTCGATTAGATGTCATTTTAAAAAATAACAAATTTGTTTTTTTTACCTAATGCAAATACGTGGTACCTGGTTGCAAAGGACAATAAATGACAATACCTACTTTGGGTTGTGTCATGAATGCGTCATCGTTTGTTTCATTGAATAAAAATGCATTTGATTTGTGCAGGTTTGTTTTTGATAATCAAAACAACTAGGTAACAAAGTTATAAATTGTAAATGATGATTTTTGAGAATTTATGAAATAAACTTATTAGACTTAAAATATGTTATATCAATGTCCTAATGTAATATGATTAGGTTGTCTGAATTATGAAATAACATACCCATTTCAACAGTACGAATTAAGTGAATATATGCTTATCTGCTTAGAAAGAATAATGAATGACCGTAGATATGATTAAATTACTATTTATTGTTTGACAATCATAGTTTCATCACTGGATCAGGAAATAATGATTTTAAGAATAGGGCTAGCGCCATCTTGTATGATGTGCAAACATTATTTTGGAAGAAGAAAAGTCACTTAGTTTAATAAGCATTCTATAGAGGTCGCTTTTATCATAAAGGTACGTAGTGATTAGTGATAACTTGTATTTAACCTCGAACTAAGACCTTGCGTAGTAAATATTGAGAGGAAATAGGTAGATTATAACATATGCTAAACGTGCAAAAAAAGATACCTGTATTTTTTTTTGTCCAGGACAAAGATTTGTAAAAAAGTTTTTTAGGTGTCGCGCCATCTATCGCCGACTTATGTAACTATATGATTTCGATAGAAACCTTTGCAACATCTGTGTTTGAACGTGGTTTAAATATTTATTGTAGTACTAGTTGTGTCCCCTCCCACAAATCCTGTGGGAGCCGCCTGGGATAAAAAGGTGCGTATGTTACTCTCCGTCGCGTTCTTTCAACTAACTCTATGCCAAAAATCAAGTTAATTGGTTGTTTGGTCAGGGCGTGAAGGATAAACAAACAAACAAACACACTTTCGCATTTATAATAATAGTAAGGATTAATCAATCAATTATCAAAATATTTTGTTATTCGATTGATGTTATAGAGCTGCGCTCTCCGTTTGTCATGGATATTATTATCATCAGAATGAATTCCGGAATGAATTCAATGTATGAATGAATGTCCGGAAAAATAATGAATGCATTTAAGAAATAGCAAATACTTACTGAAACAGTGTTAAAATAATATGTTATTTGACTTATACATATAGTTGCATTTTTTTTTATGATAATCCTGATCTTTTAACAGAAAAAACGTAACGATTCATGTTTTAAATAAATACCAAGTAAAATAAAGATCTTTCCTATGAATGATGGGAATTTTATACGCAACCTCAAAAAATGGTTCAATGGGAAGAATATTTTCTATACTAATGATTTTTTGCAATGAAACGATTAGTTGGCTTGTTAAGATGGTCACCAAAGTTTAAGCTATTAGGAGTCCCACATTACTCGGTCAAACGATTTAAGGTAATATTTATTTTATCTATCGATAATTTTATTAGATTGCCAGTTTCCCCCACGTTATCAACAAAAGTAACAAAGACAATTTGTAAGTTATCATTATCTATTAATATAAGGAAAGCGGTGATAGCCTAGTGGGTAAGGCTTCGGTTTCTCTTTCGTTGAGACCCAATACAATCCACGGCACGCACCTATAATTTCTCGGAGTTGTGTGCGTTTTTTTAAATTTAAGTACCATATACTAATATCACTTGCTGTAACGGTGAAAGAAAACAACGTGGGGAAATCTGCATGCCTGAAAGTTCTGTTTTCTCAAAGACGTGTGAAGTCCACCAATCCGCACTTGGCCGCGGTGGGCTACGGCTTGAGTCCTTTTAAATATGGGAGGAGACCCGTGCCCTGTAGTGGGCCGGTGATGGGTTGATGATGATGAATATTAGGTAAGTTTCAGCAAGCGTAATTTTTTTTTTATTCCTTCACAAGTTAGCCCTTGACTGCGATTTCACCTGGTGGTAAGTGATGATGCAGTCTAAGATGGTAGCGGGCTAACCTGTTAGGGAGTATGGCAGTTACTATGACACCCCTAATAGGTTTCTACGTGACATCGCACCGGAACACTAAATCGTTTAGCGGCAGGGCGGTAGGGCGGTAACTAGCCACGGCCAAAGCCTTCCACCAGACTAGACCAGATAAAATTCTGAAATTATAAATTACCAAATTGCCCCGGCTGGGAATCGAACCCGGGACCTCCTACTCCAATTCACAGCGCTCACCGTTGTGCCAGGAAGGTCGTCGAAAATAATTTGAGCCAACTTCTATGACTCTCTGATTCTAACACCTGATTTTAGAGAGTTCAATTTTCAACAAGCAACCTAAAGACCTGAACAAAAAACAATGAACATTGCAATAAAATTCCCTTGGGTAGTCCGCAAACTTCAATGCGATCCTCTTATCAGATCCTGACTTGTGAGACTACCTCGAGTGTATACCTACCTTCTTTTACAAAATTTGTTTTAATTCACTTCATAATTAAACATGCCTAAAGAGAACATAGAAACTCATTTTGAAGTGGTAAAAAACTTTTTAAATTTTACTCATTTCAAACTAAAATAGAATATCATATACCTAGAGACCTTTCGCATGAAAGAATGATGATGATGACGATTAAAGAAATGCGCCAGATATGCTTTTTCTCTTTGGGTTCGCTAGCTTTAATGATGAGGTACTTGCTGTTGACAGTAACAGTAAAGTTGTTGGCATCGCAATCGCATGATTGGACCCAGGACAACTCGAATTTCGTAACATCGGGCTGGTGTCTTTGACCAACGCAGCACAGGAATCTTACTAATCATTCGATTTTTCTGAAATACAATTTATATACCTACTGTGGAAGCATTAACGCCAAAAGAAACTCTCACACGCATAAGGGTAAATCTGCTTAAGAATTCTTCTTCAGTTTATTCAACTTCGTACGAGTCACTTACATATATGTAATTATATTCATCCTCTATTCTTATACTTATAGGCTATTACGCATATGACTTGATCGACATCGTACCAAAGTGTCTCAAGAAATCCAACCACACGCAATAGCATGAAAAAGAAGACAAAATAATGTTATAAGCAAGCATATTTATACTACTCTACTGATGTTTTAAATCACTAAAGTGCAACTAACTTGGGGATTGTCAGACTGAAGACATGGCTGTACGGTAATATAGCTTTGCCTATTTCCTACGGAAAAAAAAAATTAGGATTGAAAGTTGTCATTGTCAAAGTTATCTTCAAAAAAATGTAAACACAGAGTTGTTTGCAAATAACCTAAAAAAATATGATTTTTTAATTAAAATAATAATATAACTGTTACTTTAAGCTACTCGATACATATTAAGAAAATGATTGGCGTTGTGCCTAAAAACTTGTTGGTAAATTATACTCTTATTTTAATATACTATCTTGAAGAAAATTTCCCTTGTGTTAGTTATCAAAAATATCTATATATATATATAATATATATTATCTTTCCAGCCACCCCGTCTCTCATTTCATAAGCGGTGTTTTAGTGTCGAGCTGGAAAATAAATATTCAGAGTCGCAGAAAGAAAAGATATTGCAAGTTATAAATGAGGATGATATTTCCCTTTTGTCAAGGTATATATATAAATACATCTAAGTAAAACTAGTATAAAGTAACAAGTAGTACCAGGGTTAGTAAAAAACATGGGTTCCCTTGTGGTTCTCTTGTTCGCCTTCCTTACCTTCTTATCAAAAGGTCCTTGGTTCAACTACTTACCAGGATTGGTTTAATACTTGAAAAATTATTAACACCAGCCCTAAGTTAGAATCTTGGCGGTATCCTTGGAAAGCATATTATGCTGTCAGTCCTCGTTATATCAATAACTTTGACAACTGTAGTTGATACTCATACATGCACTTGAAAGAGTATTACACACAAAAACTACTGAACTAATTTGACTGAAATTTGGAATTGAGATACATTATACCCTGGATAGGCTACTTTTTATCCTAGAAAAATGTACAGTTCCCGCTGGATAAAAAACCAAATAATGCTGATGAGGCTGTCAACAACAGCTTGTATAATAAAATCAAACAATTGAACCTAGAATCAAACCCAGGAATTTGTAGTCCAACTTGGTAAGCAGATAGGCAACACTACTCATTTCAAATCTCCTAATCTCAATTTTGGTATAATATATTATAATAAAGTTGAAAATTAAATTAAAAAATCTTTATTTTGCAGATATGACATTACAAAAGCGAGACTAAAAAAATTCACATCATGGGTTAAAAAAAATGGTAATTTAAAAACATTGTCAAATTTAAAAGAAGTAGAAGGTTTCACTGAGAAAACTGCTGAGAAACTTTTTAATAGTATAATTTTAGGGCCACAAGAAAAGGTCCAGAATCTTAGTACAAAGATCAAGGGGCAAATATTGTATCCTCATTTAAATGAAGCTTTGCGACAGGTAATCTTATATTGGAATATATCTAGGAGATTCTTAGCACACCCTGTTGTTTCCATAACTGCAGCTGTTTACATAACTGCAGCCAAAAGCACTATTAGTGGGGTATCAGACCTCTCCAGTTGGGTTGACACAACATCAAAGAAAGACATGGATTGTGAGATAATCTCTACAAACAGCCAACAGATGTTGAGGTGATAATACTTAATGTTTAAGACCTATTAACATCTACATCAAAAGTCTATATTCTGTTGATCAAGCAACTCACAAAATCACAACTGATAGTTCTGTGTGTATTCTATTTTGCTGCTTCCAACCACTCAAAAATTTAAAATCTCCTCTAGCTCTAGTTTTAAGTTAACAAACATAGTTTTCACCATCACCTAACATTAATAACATGTTATTGGATTTTGCTGTAATTAATCTCAGTAATAGCCTGCAGTGACGAGTTAGTTGGTGTGTTCACGCCCACTTCCTAAGGCGCAGGATCATTAAGAGTCCATTAAGCCGTAGCACTAGACTACTTCTCCTTCTTCATTGTCACTTCATGGCTCAGGGATGTGACCATCTATGTCATATCTTTAGCCTTTGAATGAGTTTTGGCTATTCGCGCCGGTGTATACAAATTCCGTCGTTTCAACGGGTCGTTACTATTCCTCTCCTCCTCTTTCCCTCCACGCGGCCGTTAATAATAATACGTTTTAAACAATCTGATCTTTTCCGTGCAATGTTGCCAAAAAATAAGAGCACATAGACTAACTGGTCTCACATAGACTAATTAGTTGGGTCTGGATCCCCAGCTAACATTTTGCGGATACAAGATTTTAGCTACCAGGTTTTTGAGGGTTACAAAAATATAGAATAAAACTGTGATCGCGTTGGTTCCTGCGGTAGATGGGTGGATTTCTCCAGTATTGTTCAAGACGTTTTACTACTACTTTAGTTTTGAGCCCTTCTAAAACCTCATTTTTACAGTCACCGGTGTCAGTTACTGCCCGGGTAATACATACTCGTACATGAAAAGATTATAATTACTGTTATTATCCTTTGCTGGGAGTACCTGCGCTGAGTGAATTTTATATGTATTTATGTCATTTATGTTTGTGTGTAATAGTTATAGTTGTTAACAACCAGAAACCCATATTGTTAAAGGAGGGCCTATGCTCATAAAGAGGAGGCCATTGTCACACTACTGGAATGTTAATAGCATGATTATAGATTAGAACTAGCAGCTTCATCAGTTTGTTTGATTATTTAAGATGTATTCTTCCATTTCAGAGTTGCAAATCAGTGCTAGCAGTGTATATTACAGTGAATTCAGTGTGTTGGACACTAATCGATAAGGACAACTATGAGGTACAGGAGTGGAGGTACTATCATATTGACTATCCGGATAGTAAAAAGATGCAGATCACTAATATATTGGACATTGTGAGTTATGTTATTTTTTTTAACCTCTTACACTGAAATAGAGTTTTTAAAAGAGAATTTACTAAGATACAAAATAATGTAAGTTAAGAAGAATATGTAGGTGTAACAAGGAAGGAATATCTAACAATATTTCAGATCTCGTGATCCATTTTCGACCATCCATCCATTTTCGACCGGTCAACATATTGACCAATATACAAATAGACAGTTGTAAGTAAACTACTTCGCAACTTTAGAGGTACATTAAGTATTTATCTGAGAACCAATAACCTAATCGTTTTTGAGTAAACAACTGCTAAAGTTTTTTCTTAAAGAAATCAGATATAGCCCTAACATCATATGCAAATGTTAAAATCAATGTGACTCCTGGTCACTTTATGAGGTCGCGTAGCGTAGGTACTATGCGCGTGTCGGTCTTTTATCTTAAATAGGGTTGTCATAAGTAAAAACTTATGTTTTGAAAAATAAATATGCTTCTTTTGATTTAATATTTTTAAAGGGTGATTCTTTATGTAATAAACTTATGCTCCACGTTGTATTATAAGTTGTTTTAAATTTTTACTCTCTGTTGGTTGTCCCAGGCTTGGGACGTCACAAGAAAATTGCCAAACGCAGATATCTACGTGATGAAAGCAGAGCCGACCAGTCTGCGAGCGGCTGGCAGCGATCCAAACAATCCCAAAGTGTTAGGTGTTAACTTACAGAAATCTCAACTCATAGCTATGATTGTCGCACTTATAAGTGTTAAAAATAACTTTTATGCAGATAGGTACGTACGTTTGTGACATAATAATTTAATGTACTTAAGGGACGTCCATAAATTACGTGAGGTGTATTTTTAAATTTTCTGTCCCTCCCCCCCCCTCCCCTGGTGAGATGTCGTGAGATTTTATTCAACCCCCCTACCCCATCCCCCAATCTCACGAGAGATTACTAAAAACGCGTTGGATTGTTATCGTCCTAAATGCATTAGCATGCGAAAACACTTAGCAATAATAGGTATGTCTATTATTATTGATATTTATTTTAAAACCTTAGCAACTGTATTTTAGTAATTTATCTTAATCTTAATCTAAATTTAATTCGCCACCGTTTAATTAGCACGCGAATACTTAGGAATTAGCATACTCATTGCTATGATGCATGACTTTTATAACTGTATCTGCATCTAGCAATGGAAGTTGAAACTTAGTGTTGATTCGCTCCAATGTCCGGTGACGTGCATAGAGGATATGCAGATGATATAAAATAAAGAAATCTCCAGTGCGACTTGTAATCGTTAAGTATTTATAACTCGTACTGGAGATTTTCTTTATTTTATATCATCTGCATATCCTGTGCATACCCTCTATGCACGCCACAGCTAATGTCTGGTGGTTTGTTGTGGTCTTATGGGAGACTTTGGCTTTTTACCACCCTTTTAATACAGACGGGTTAACTTGTGTGGAAAGAAAAACAAAACAAAAATTAGCATTCATGTATTGTGTCTTAGCATGCTTATTGTTATTGATGTGTTATTATACGGTCTTAATGTCACATTCGTAGCACCTGTTAAGCATTTTTTCCGTATTTTTTATAAATACATCATTCTTATAAGCAGCCTGTTCGCACGTTTAGTATTTCTGTATTGTAACGTAGAACGAAGATTAATTGCAATAACATAATTTTACAACTACATTAACTTTGCGAAATAGAGATTACGCATGCTATGCTATATAAACATATAGCTTATAGAAAGCTTATAAATGATATACTGCTAGTCCAACATCTATCCATTTCGTTAGCAATTTCTCTGGCATGAAATTAGATTTTTGGTTGAAATTGGTCTTTGTTGCGAATGTAAACCGCCACCTCCCACTTACTTATGAGGTCCTGGTACCCGAGAAAGTTTGTTAAAAAATCACTTAAAACTATTTTATAATACATTTATTTTCACATGTATTTTTTTTGTAACAGAGGTAATGAAGAAACAGAAAGTAGCGATAATCTGGAATTAAAGCAAAAAGTATATTTCCTTAGACCTACCCTTCCATTTAGGTAAGTAACACAAGTTATAAAATTAATCTAAAATATTAGCCTAAGACAGCAGGGCTGGGGATAAAAATTATTTCCCCTAATTATTAACGTGTAGGTATATAATTAACGTAACCACCTGCTTAATCACTGGAACATGGATGGATTATTAATACACATATATTATTTGGATATTACTTCCACTTGTGCGCCAGTGCTCCGAGAGTTTATAAAGCAGTGGGAGAAGGTACATTTTTATCCTTTCCCCCGGAAGATAATTGTCTCCTGCCCATGGTAACCGTGCTGGTGGCCTATTTAGACTTTAAACACATATATATTGCTTTAAAAAATCACGACATATCTGCTCATATATATACGCACGTACGTATATACATACGTGTGTACTCCGGATGATGGTTGCAGCACAAGCTCAAGGTAAACATATTACCCTAGTGTCATTAGAACTACTTCGTGTACAAAATTTTACAGTCGATTAGAAAGGTTGAAGTATATGAATAATGTCTTAATTAAATCCCTTTACCAACTAAGAACGACCAAATTAACAAATTTAAAATATAACAAAACAACTTTTAAATAGTTGTGGCGCCATCTAGCGACCTATATGCACATAACTGTAAAATTCATTTCTTCGATAGATGGCGCTGATTTTTTTTATTGACCGAGACTCGAATGCTATGATAATCTATGACCTAGAGTACAAAATGATAAGTATTAACAAGCAATAAAAAAAACATTATTTAAAGTTTTTGTAAAGTATTCATTTAAATAATTTAAAATTAAATAAATTACCTTAAAAGTAATTATAAGGGCCATAAAGTTGGGTTTATTTAAGAAATAATATTCTTTTAGTGCAAGTCTATACTTTTTTATGTATTAAAATATCACTTACGAAAACATCGAGAAGAAACCTGCATGCCTGAAAGTACTCTATAATGTTCTCAAAGGCATGTGGATTCCACCATTGCGCACTGGGCCAGCATGGTGGACTACGGCCTCAACCCATTCTCATTATGGAAAGAGACCCGTGTTCTGTAGTTGGCCGATAATAGGTTTATATGATGTTGAATTATTCTTGGGATTCCATGTTAGTTCCTTGTTATTTTTAACTCTCTCTCTTTCTAACTCTTAAAGATTTCATAAGCATTTTAATTCATATATTTTTAATGGAGAAGGACTATCTCAATGCAACACCAAGATTAGGACGATATAAGTAAAAAAGACTAGCTTTCTATGAATTCAGGCCAAAACTCTCGAGTCTTCAAGATTTTAATTGCATATTTTGTGCAGTTAGTCTTTCTAAGGGTTATCATTGTGACCGACCCGCACGTGAAGTGGGTATTCATATTCAGGTCATGAGAGAAATGAAGATATTGTGACAATCTAAAATTTTTGTTAGACATATCGTTGATCTATTGATTCCATAACATTGTAAAATACCTATTCAGTCTTTCATTGTTTATAGTGTAAAAAAAGCCTGTGTGTTAATTCCAGTTACTTCAAAATGGGTCCAGTTGTTACTTCGATCTTCGAGATTGCAGTTTTTGCTAGATTACTCGTTTTTATCAATTTCTAGTCAAATACAGTGATATAAAATTGAATTCACTGAGTGGTTTTAGTGCTCACTTGAAGCGTGCAAAAAAATTGTACGTTACTGGATTTATATTAATGTCCTGGATTTATATTAGTGGTAAAAATCCGACTTACCCATGTATCTAGGGAAATGAAATGTTGCTAGAATGCACATATTAATTTTAGTTCTAATAGCTTGATTGTGAAACTGCATTATCACTATTAATATTAAAAAAGCGCAAGTTCTTCTTTTAAATTGTATTAATCTAAATTATAATTATTAATATACAATACAATAAACATTAAGCTTAATTTGCTATAATGAGCAAAAACTTGGCAGTGATTTAGCAATTGTGAACTGTTAATATCTCCTGAGAATGCTCGGGTGTCGAGCAATTTTGGAATATCCGTTTATTAAAATTAAAAAAAATATTATTTGCACTGTTCATCTTTTCGTAGTTTACGCGTTTGATGATCAAGATATTATATCATGAAATTCTACACCTGCTTCTATCTAACAATTATTATTTGGAATCCTAAATTGGTATGTAACATTTTCATCTTTTTTATTTCAGACTTTATGGTACCCTGGTTGGTAACGAAAGAGTGTCTACTGATCAAACAGTAGAGACACTTCTACAAGAAGTAAAAACTAGAGAGTCAAAGTCTCAAGTACATGTTCCTGATAATCTTGTAGCGATGTTTAGAAACCAGAAGGAGTTGCAGAAGGACATGTTGGGCCAATGTTTGTTGTTGGCCCTCACTTTCATGGACGTCTGTATTTACATGAACAAGGATAGTATCAACAAATTGTTGAAACGCGGAGAATGATCCTTGATGAAACAATAATTGCGTGTGAATTGATAGAAATACGTGTTGGCCCAATGCTTGTGGAGATGTTCAAAGACCTTGGCATTTATATGCATAAGGATGGGATTACAGATAATTATTTTCACAGTTACCACAGATAGTACCATAAAACATAATGCGTCAATGGTGGTTGTTGGCCAAAATCTTCAAAAATGCGAACTTTTTATTAAATAGTAACATGCTGGATACATAATGAACTACTGAAATACTTATTAGTTGCTGGAACAATGTTTGTCGTTATTCCCAAGTTAATGGACTTTTGCCACAGACGTAAGGTTATATACATAAATATGGTAAGTCTAGTTTAGACTTTAAAACAACTGTATTAACAGGTTAAGTGATTGTTGATTATGAAATAGATAGTATATAAAATTAACATGTAGTTGATTCTTATTTACCTTTTAGTCCTATAACGTACATACATAGTTTCCCTGGCATATAATTCTCTCTCCAGAGAGAAAATTTCGTACTAACCAGAAGATATAATGCACACGTGTGTGCGCAAACACAGGTGCACCCTCTATTATACTAATCCTATAGTCCGATGGGCAGATGGGCAGATGGGAAGATATGAGCTACAGGACCGACAGCAAACGCGCTCTGTGAGGTAAGAGTGGAAATCACTCCATATTTCCAAACACCGGGCTGGTATAACAAAGAATTTCTGGTTAGAAAAACCCAATACAATTTATTGCTCCGACCCTGGGATGGGACCCAGGCCACTTGATCTGCAATCGAATATGCTCACCATTTTACAAACGAAACAGTTATAGCGTAGTATAGCTGGTAATGTTACTTAATTCTACATAGTCACATTTTTAATGAAATAGCTACTGCACCAAATAATACCAAACTTGACTACGATAGTGCGCGGTAATTTCTACATACAGTGTAGCATAGCGACACCTAGCGGTGTTTCGTTGTTTTTGCACGGTGGCGACATTAGTTTGACCTCGCTTGTCTCGTAATTCCCAGTGCTATGAAATAGATGGCGCTGTTATGTATTTTTAGGTCTTTAGTGATGCTTTGAGTTTAGAATAAAATTATATTTATAAACGATATAAATAAAAGTAAAAAATTAACGTGATTGTCGTAAAAGCGTTATTACTTAGGCTTTTACGACAATCACGTTAATTCAATAATCACGAGTAATTATGGTTTGATAATATCAAAGCGAGCGAAGGAATTGCAATTACTGAAAATGGATTACTAAAATACTAAGTGAGCGAATGTATTATGTCGACTACAAATCTTGGAAGGTCCAATAAAAGTTAATTGACCACAAGTGGGGCATAATGAATATTTATATTTTAACGTAAGCACGTTACACGGACAGCGGCACTATTTATGGAGCACTTCATTTAAGTCGCTATTTTATATAACATAAATTTTAAATTGGCTCATTTGGTATGAAATTCGTACACTTAGTATTGATAATCGCCCGTTTAGTTAATTTTTCGTAAACATAATTCTACTGTTAAGTATAAATACTAACCAAGGAGCAATAAATTATCATAGGCGTACGACTTACAATCAGAAACCACTGATACTTAGATATTGATTGAAATAAAACTGCATTATATTGCTTCAGTTGGACTAAAAAGTGTTTATTTGATAAAATACAACGAGCTTACTTTTTACAACATTTTACTTCTATTAATGACAAAAAAACAAACAAAACCCTTAATACAATAATAATAATATACATAAATACGATGGTATCAACTTCAAACGTATAATACGTAACTAACGTAAATGCAAATCTAGGCAAGATCGTTATACAATTTACTTTAAATTATACCGTAATGAAAATAAAAATATTACAAGTAATTAAAAAAAAAGTAATATGTAATTAATTATTATAAAAAATTACACCGAGAAGGTCTAATTAAAAACGCCCTACAGATCACACATACATTTTTGATCTAACCAAAGACAAATTTTGTATTTAATACTGATATCATTTTGGAAGAACTAGAAAAAATATTTACAATTTTAATTTTTTTTTTTAAATATGCCAACGTTTAAATTTTTTCGCCTGGATCTTTGTGACCATGTCGCAACCAACTGCTTTTGAAGAAATCAACGTATGGATAAACGGAAAGGAAAAATCTCTGTTTGAACTGTTGTGTGTAAAAAGTTCGATCTTGTATTCTGGGATTGTCTAAAATCAATTGCATATAGTCTATTTCGGTGTCTTTGTATGTAAGAAAATATATTCTATTGTAACATGCGGGCGGGGCTGATGGGGAACGAATGTTGAGGCCATTTTAAAGCTTTAATACAAAACCGGTGTATTAAAAAACAACCATACCACACCAGTTTCTGTATTTGCGATGCATGCATAAAGTTTACTAAAACGCAAGATTATAATAGTCCTGCGACGTCGAGACTCTACCCATGTGATATCTTTAAGGGAACTTCTCCAATCCCGATCATATGCCAATTGTATCCAGCGGCTCGCTGCGATTCTCTTTATGAAATCTGTTCTCCTAGTACAAAAGTCTAGCAAAGCTGCATTTTTGGGTGCGAAATGCCACTTGCGCAGCTTTAGACCCCACGCCCGAGCTAGCTAGCGCATTGGTGTGTGGGGTGGTAGGTCTTAAAGCGGGAGGTTCCGGGTTCGATCTCCTCTGCCTGGGAGAGGTAATAATTTCTGAATTTTTAAAGACGTGTCGCCAAGCGATTTAGCGTTCAGGTACGATGTCTTATAGAAACCGATTAGGGGTTTGATGATTTTAATGTAAATGCCATACCGCTAACAGGTTAGCAGTGTTAGACTGCATCCTAAAAAAAAGAACTTTAGGGTTCAGATTGAGACGCTCGCTTCATATTGGAAATGATCAACACAAGAGTGTTTAAGAAGGAAACTATAGCCTTGTTTTTAATCTCAAGGTTACCTAGGAGGTGGTGTGTAGAGATAAGCTAAGAATATCTCAGTATGCTCAAATAACTTGCTTTATCGATATGCTTAATGAGTTTGTAAACTGAACTGAAGTGGCAATGGGTACGGTAATGTGAGTCTTGGGCTTTTATCGAAATGAAATGGAAACTGCAGTTTTGTTAGATTATTCATTGACAGAAGTCGCAGAAAGTCATTGGATACTTGGACACGGATAACAAGATGTTGGCGCCTATCAGAAATAACGGCCGAGGATTGAAAACTTCTATTTAGCTTTCTCTTACAATAGGTTAATTAAAATAGTACGCAAAAGCTTTTCCCCTGCAGCAAAACGATTTATCGTTTCAGTATGCTGTATGGAAATCTTCTGAATGATTCTCACAATATCTACTACTTGATAGAGTAAAATAGAAAATTATTAAGTAAAGCAGTAGGTAAAACTCTACTCAGAGTGAAATGCTTAAATAAATTTCCCAGCGACAAAAAAGAACTCTACTGCAATTAGGTATATAAATAAGGCCTATAAAAATTGCGTAAAGAATCACGAGCTCCTGAATAATATTCACATGAATATAGAACTACCGATGGAAGACAATAAAAACACAATGACATTGTGTCTTACAACAGAAAGGCGAACAAAACGACATCGAATCCCGCCAGCCCCGTTGGATACATCTGTAGAAACCTAACAACAGTGTAAAATTACCAGTCTATTGTCGTATATTACAATAAATATGTACAAGTAATAATATAACAGCACCCATTTCACTGAAACCTTACATCCGACCTGCGCCGCCTATTACGCTCCTCATAAAAAAAATCTTTGTAATAAGTATATCACGGCTTTATTGTATAAAAATCTATTGTATATCTTGTAAAATCTGTATATCTATTGTACTATATCGGTATAAGTAAACATTTATTGTTAGTAAATAAGTATTGTAGCAAAAATAAGCTAAATAGGCGACGCACGTTTTTGACGTTGTGAATTCTACGTAATAAAATCTTTTACAAAAAAAATCAATCCAGACTACAAGATCATTATATTCTAATATGTTTTATCTTTTATAAAAAATTCAACAACTTCTTATTTTTATCGTGGAACTGTTTCAACAAGTCTCTATTGCGATAAAAATTAATTATTTAATTATTATGTATTTGTTTTTTTTTAATATATTTGTGACAGCGGTTGGCGAGAGTGGCAGTGTAAGCTAGATGCAATCGCACCCGAGTAAAAATAATAGGCCATCCATGTTGGCTACCAATTATTTGTGAACTTACACGAGGTGAATCGTTACAAGAGCCAGTCATACATGTAATGTAAATATTGCCAAAAAATTGAACACATAACTATTTAATAACATGAAATCAACAAATCAGTTTAAACCTGTACTCAATCAATTAGCTATAAGAAAAAAAATAAGTATCTGTCTCAAATAAATGCTCTTGTAAAACACTCCATACTAAAGATGTGAAAAAATAAGTGTGTATTCAATATATTTGTGCCTGAAAATGTATTAGTAGCAATTGTAACGATTCCTGCAAAATTAATTAGTAGTCTAAGCAATAATTATTTTAAAAATATAGTACATAGTATAACGCTGAAACAAACGTGTATTGCACTCAAACGCAGTTACTGCGTTATTGAATAATTTTAAAAACTATATAATGTAGTGCAAATAACCGGAAACGTCAACTGAAAAACATCTGAAACAGATTATAAAACCTCACATGGTAATAAAGACTACATTATAAATGGAAGACAATTAAATAATTCGTAGCCAACTATCAAAAAAACACGTTCTTTTTACTTAACTACGCGTGGTTGGTTTGTATATTATATATAGAGATAGATTAAATTACATTCGATTTATTAAAGGGTTACCATGTAATAAATTGTGCACGTTCACGAAAAGGTATTGCCATGTTTAAAATTTTTAAACTCGCAAAATATTATTAATCTTTTCTCTAGATGTACATAATAGTGGTTAAAATAAAATATTATTTTTATATACTTAACTATAGCATGCACAATTTCTGTGTTTTTTGTGACCATTGAAAATTACCAGTACATTTGGAGGTTGATCGGAATTCAAACAACATAGTTAATTAGTCAGAATGGCACAAATTCTATTTAACAAAACTTTAATTAAGAGGACATTGGACTAAAAAAAAACCTGCCCTTTTCCGCAGAGAAAATTGTGAAAAGGATGGCATTTCTTTTGGTCTTAAATCTATTGTTTATTTAAAGTTTTGTATACAGAATAGGAAAAAAAATGGTATTATATTATGATACATTAACCTAGCAGCAACATATTAAAAGAAAAATCTGTGAAGCAATAAAACCGTATCAGTACTGAATTTTAATAAATTTAATTACTTTCAGTAAAGTAATTCAAATTATTAAAAATATTCATGAAATTCTATGTGATACAGAGTATACTGGAGGAATTTCGGTAAAATATTATGCTGCTAAAAATTAATTTTACAAAATTGAGAAAAAACTCATATATCTGAGGAAAATTATTTTTAAACTAACCGATCAACCTTGTTTATTTTATAGACTGCTTTTTTATTTACAAGTGCAATATAATCTTTAAAATGTCTTTTACATAAATAAAACCAGTTTTTTTTAAGCAGTCCTATCCAAACCATTTTTCGAAAATTAAACGCTACGAAATCGGTTCGGAAACACATTAATAACTTTACAATTTTGCCAAATATTTCTTATGAGTAGTAGATTTTATATGCCTGAGATCACTAGTAAATGCATTTTATTATAAAGGAATTTGAACTAGCCGGCTACCATTTAATGACAATTTATTTAAATTTACTTTCAACATTTCAGATTTTTAAGATTTTCTTTTATTTGTTCCTAAATTAATTTTTTTTAGGATCCAAGTTCGTCATGGTAGGCGACTAGTTAGAAAAAATATTCCGCTACACAATGAGTTCCAAATCATCTATACTCTTAACTTAGGTTAATAAGGCTTAGGTGGAAATTGTGGCAACATTTTGGGAGCCATTTATGGCCCCAAACTGTGGCATCTGTGCTGTCAGTCTTCTATGTCACGTTAATTTTCCCGATTTCGGGAAAAATATTATTAACTGGCAAGATTGTTTAGGACTGTATGCGTAATATAGAAATATATCACATTACATACTTTTGTCACAGTTGCAAATGCGTTATACTTTGAAGTAGATATTTTATCTAAGTATTATTAACCTAAGACACTTAACTAAATTATTTTTTTAAGCTTAGCACTGATTATTTTTATGTTTACTTAAACATTGTATTTGATACAATTGACGCTCTCTTGATAATAATAAGTATTTAATGCAAAGTATATTTTTCCCAATGCAATCTTAATCTCTCCTTTTATTTGTTAACAACTTAAAAAATAAGTAAGTATACATAATCGGGTAGCACTCACTATTACTAAGATAAAGTAAGATATAACTTGCAGTTTTTTTCCTATTAAGCACAGTAACATAGAAATTGCTACGGAATTTGATTCCATTTGTTATAGAAGCGCAATTAAAATAGGATACAGTATAAATTATAATGGCCATATTATATCTATTAGGGGCAAAGTTCCCAGAGTGGATAAAAGCAGCACTGCCGGGGTAAAGTTGATTTTACCTAGTGCTTTTCAGACCAAGGAGAATATCATTTGCTTTATTTCAACAGGGTCTAAGCTATAAAGGCTTTTTCGCCTGTGAGTAGAGGAGAGCTGCGTCCAGCGATGGGATATTAATCAGCTAATGACGTTATTGATGAGCCATGTCGTTATAAAATAATTTAAATAGATCGCCATTAGATTAACAACGTTGATGCTCTGGTTTACTTTCCGTCTTTATTTCCGAAGGTAAGTTGTGTTAGTATAGACGCTTTTTTGTTTATAAAACAGGGCGAAACTTAGACTAACCCAAGAATTAGCAAATCCTCTTCCAGCCAGTGTATTGGCTTAGTATGCAGTGAAGTTGTAAACTAACAAAATACGGTTTTGCACCTATTATTATTTAATCAAGTTATACTCTGATTATTAAAGTATAATGGTTTTAACCGGTGAAACCCTAATGTTTTTTGTATCTAAGGGGGTTTTACGGAAGATTGAAAGTAGACACTATTTTAAGAGCAAATAATTTCTAGTGACTTAATTCGGTAACAATTTGGGGATTCTGGAAATCACAATTCGCCTATCCGAGCAGTGCCGACTTTGCCTTCTCTTAACAATTTTACCTATAGGACATTGAAAGCATTAAAAGCATCGGTTGTTGGAGCTATAAATAAATATTACGTGTGTTAAATGCTAGGAACATGGTACGGACCTAACTATAGTCGGAAAAATGTAATAGGCCCGTTTTGACATTTGTGAAAGACCATAGAATGTAACTTGGAACGAAACTGAAAGAAACAAAAAAATAAAAATCAATTACATACAGTGTTTTAAAAAATACGTAAATTTTTTTGGGACGTTAAATAATATGAAAGAATATTTCGCGAGTATTATTTTTGCGCTTACTTCATAGTAGCATGCAATTTATAATTGTTGCGAAACGTTCTGAAAACAGTTACGTTCTCAGTCTTTTTTTTTTTTATACTAGAGCTGTAACCATTTTTTTACTGAATATCGAAATTAAATATTGTGTAGTTATCTTTACTGCAAATAATGTGCTTGGTTCTTAAAATGGGTTCTAAATAATGAGTCTGAGATGATGTATCCGACCAAGCGGCACATGACTGAAGCGTCCCCGCGCGCACTGCGCAGTTTTTCGTTCCTCATCTTGTAAAGTTGACTGTGCGCTCGTTTAAGTTTGATATATATTGTTTACTATTACGTTAACTATGGCTCTTCTATTTTGGACATTAATTTAAACATAGTGGTTTGACTCGATTTTTGTGTTTGTCGTTATATAGTACTAACTCTGTTTCAACATGTTGAAAAGTGGACGTATAATCAACAGCCAGTCACGCGTATTGGTTGTGAAGTTAAAGGAATACTTTGAACGAACGAACACTTTACAATACATAATAATATCAATCAAGTACTGATACAAACTTGAATTGATTTATCGTGAGTATCGAGTACAGAGTCTCATGGTTACATAACTAGTTACGTCGCGATGACAAATGTCAAAACGGGCCTATTACATTTTTACGACTATAAATGTCAGTGGTAGCAAATTAGTTTAGCATGTTTCAAAACGAATAATGATTGAGATTTTACTTTAAAAAAAATAGTCAAAAAAACAACGGACGGCAAATGCGTAATTTAGCATAAATATTCCAATATATTTTGATCGGTTTTAATTTAAAGATTAACTTCCAATTTTTTTTAACGTCTATTAGACGTTTTCTGTGAGATGTTATTACTTCTAGAGAGATTTACCAAAAGTAATAGAGTAAAAATATTCCTGTCTCTTTCAGTGATGATATATAAATGTTAGAGTTATCTTGTTTGGTTATTAAAGGTTACATATTTTGAGGTGACAGTTCTTGTAAAGCTGACATGCCCAACGAAATGTACAAGCACGATTATTGTGACCTTGACTACACAGAAATCATTTTGAGATTGATTAATATTAAGGGACCACTTGCAGACCATTGGACCACAAAGCAGAGAGCAATGACTTGTTTTGTAATACCTCAAAATGGGTGGTAAATTATCGCGTAAACATGCCGAATTTGAAATGGGACATTGGGACATTGGGACATTACGGGCTCTAGAGGCAATAACATCTCATTGGGTTTCTGCTACATTATACGTTTTTCACTGACAAGAATAACTCAAGCTTAACAAATAGTATCAAAAGAAAAGCAAAACCGTGCTCTCTAATAAGTATTATACAAAAATATTTAATGATACATAAATTGCGATAACTAAGACAATTAACTGTAAGTATAAGAACAGTTTTACATTCTATAATATCGTAAACTGTCGTATAAGACTCCAATGAAATATTAACACGGCTTAAACTCACGGGAAATTTCGTTGGCGTACCTATGTCTAGTGTCGAACTCATCTGGGTCAAGCTACCTTAGCAGCACGCGAAAAAGTTCATGCGTTAAGACCCCAGAAGTTTTACCCGTGTTGATAATTCATTATGACGGATACAATCATAATGTTTAAAAGCTAAAAAAGTATAAAGGTTATCCCATACACGAGTAATTGAGCAAAAAACGTAACGAAATAGTGAGCAATGCCAACAGAATATTTACGGAATCAATTTTTTAAATATCATATTTTTAATAATAAATGGAGTCTCTTTAAAATAAACAAATGAAACGCCTTACTGGTTTACGAGGTCATTTAAATAAGTTGTTTTCAACAAGGAAACGACCCTTTGACAATATAGCTATAAGTGAAAAGAGGTAGATAGGCTTTATTAACGCCAATGATGACGAATAGCGCGGCACGTGTAATTTATAAAGCATTATATTGTAAAGTTATGGTAACATCACGCAATCTTACACACAAGTGCGAGTAAAATCTTTAAAAATGTTTTGAAGACACGTCCTTTAAGACAGACAAGCTTTACTGCCGATTTAGTAGACAGATTAAACATAGTACACGTCCGTCTTTTACTACCACTGGTTGAGCTGCTGTCGCTTTTGATGGACGCCATTTTGACGCTGTGTAGTACAAGTGTTTCTTGAACTAAAATTAGAATTATTGAATACCAATATATTATTAGTACCAGAGACACTCGTATGTCACTTTTGGCGCTTCAAATGGAGACAAAATTAAAGCTGTAATTTCTGTCCAGTGTTATTTATTTATTATTTATTCCTTTAGTCGAGAGTGATATGGAGATAAGTACCTATAGTTACGCAGCAACCTTCTTAGCGTCTTAGTAAAACGTCTGATCTTAGGTTTAGCCAAGTTTTTTAAGCTGTAAAACTTAGTACCTACATAGATCAGCTCTTGATTGCAATAATACCTGATGGCAATGGATACAGTTTCAGGCAAAGAACGCTTGCCTATTCACTCTTAATTTTAACAACGGAAGTATTCTAAATTATTGGTACCTATGCCTGGAAACCAGCTCGCAACCTTTCGAAATTAAAAAGCTTTGCATGTATTCACGGTTTATCAACATTCCGGGATTTTATCTACCTCTTTTTACTTAATCATATTGCCATCGCAAAAATTAACATAAGAAAGACGTTTTGAGCTTGCAACACTGCCTGTTTAAATGTGATATGTATTTACAAACCAGGGTGATACATATTACGTCGCTAAACCATTAAAATCAACGTACCCTATTTTGTATAGAGACACAGGGAAAGTTGAGAAAAATTGATGCCACAGAGATGGTATACAATTTTCCGCCACTCACGTCTCGCTTAACTTACATGAAACCTGTTTCCAAGATACTTAGGTACTTAGCACGTTGCGATACGACCTATACGACACTAAAATTTAAGACTATTCCACATTTTACCTTTAATAATATTGTTTGTAATAAATGTATAAAATATCATCTTTAATCTCTGTATACTTAATCACCTTTGTTTATATTTAAAAATTAAATCCATTTGTATTCGGTATAAAAATCTAATAAGTATAAATTTGAGGTTATTTCTCGGCTATGGCACTGTGTTGTATGTATGTATTCAAACTTGCTACGGCCCCAAGCGCCGCTCCCGTCGGCTTATAACAGAAATATATAACCGTAAACTGTATAAAAATACTTATAACTATTATTGTTAAGGCTGCTGTATTGTGGTAGGTATAATTAAAATATTTAAGGTTTAATTTTTTTCGTCTGGCCACATTCGTTATTGGCGGTTGTATTCGAATGAAGAGTTTGTCTATGGTACAGATAAGTGCACTCTACGTGCACAACTTTACCAGACAAGATATCAGGGCTTTTGCAAAGTTTTTTTTTGTTATTTTGCAACTTTTTAGTTCACGAAATCCATGCCCAGCAAAGTTATGCCTATAAAGTAGTTAACAGATTAAAATATAATGTTATATTACATACAATAGTAAATTTCTACACTAAATTGACAGTTATATAACAGAAGGCGCGTTATTTATACTAGTACCCGGTCTCTGTCTCTTTATCGGTTTGGTCTATGATTTGCAATACACAGGTATTGAATTTTGAATTTTTTGCATTTTTTATTATAACTGTCAAATTGGTGTAATAGAGATAGTTATTTTATCAAACCCTTCGCCGAATGCTTGGTAAACGCAGCCAGAGGAGTAAATTGGAACCTTTAAAAACTGATTTCTAGTCTATTGTATCTATGTGTAGACCTCGGGAGCGGTACTCAACACCTTAGGAGGATCACAATATATGCTGTGGAAAATTTTAGTCACGGAAGATAACTGTATCAAATTTTCTTCGATAATGGTGTTTTTTCTTTTTGTCGTTTTTCATTTGTAAACCTCCAAAAGTTTGATAGGAAAATCAATTAGAAACGTAAACTTGTCGGAATTACCTTCCAGTTTTGAATACTTTTTTTTTGACATGATTAGTTTTATAGGTACCTACTTGTTTGTCTTTATCAGTTTTTTTAAATGTTTGTCGAAGTCAAATTCGATCGATGTCGAAACAAAGTTTTGTATTTTGTTTTAAACGTCTTTAAAATAAATAAGTTGACGTATATTCGGCGGCTCTAGTTAGATCTGAAGATTTGTTAAGATGAATTTATCTAAATTTTAGGTCTTTAGCCGGGACTAGGTTCAGTCATTAATATGAGAGAAATTTCCCAGTGTTTAACAGTGACTATGTTTTATTTTAAATAAGAGTTTGTGTTAACAGCTTATCAACACTGTATGCTAACATTACGACGGTTTACGTTTTTGTAACTATGAAACATTGTAAACTTTGGGGCCCTTATAAGCTACGGGCTTCAAGAAAATATCTTTCATAATCTGATTCAAAATTTTAAGTACCTACATTAAAAGCACTTTTGATGGTGGAATTGTACACATATGCAATCGTATGCACTGTGATCGTAGTTATGACTACCATTTATTTAACCAATATAGGTGTGAATGTTACAGTCCCGTGTGTTCTTAAAAGCTTAGCATTCAAAACTGGTCAGCGTATAATTTTTCATAACTGTCCAATGAGCGCAAATTTGATAAGAGTTTAATTTACTGATTCCACTAAAAATAATATTGCGTGCCACCTTGTACGGTGACAAATAATAATAATTTTCATCCGAGTGTTTGTGACTCCAATACTCCCACTTGCACTCTTTTACACTACTAGTTAATACATAACATTCCTTATGCGGTAGGAAAACGAAACCATCACAATAATATCGTAAAAATAAGCTATATAAGTCGTCTATAGATGCAAATAGAGATGATAAAACGTCGATGAGCCTGCCGGAGAGTCCCGCAGCCTTTACACAGTTTATAGTCACTGAGACTCGAATGGGCGCTTTAAAACGACGTTATAACAAAGCTGATATATTTCATATATCATTTCTCTGCTGGAAACTAATATGACCTACACTTGTACTGATTCGGGTGTACACAAATCGTTAAACTAAACAAAATTGACAGATCTAAGGTGTTCAAATAAATTATCAGTCTTTTATAAAAGCTCAACAAAACACTTTGCAAGCAACTTTTTGTTGAAGTTGTTGTAATAAATCTACAAGATATGGGAAATGGATTTGGTTTTCCCGAATCTTTAAACATCAAATCGACGCTTACTTTTCAGCAGCAATCACGTTGATTCTTATCGAGTAGAACCTCTTTTATCTGCATAAAAAAATATGCGGAAGCCATAATTTTGGCTCGATGATTACTGAGTTTGCCTGGTAGTGCTATTCTTTCCAGAAAGTTCCTTGTAGAAAAATATAGCCTTACGTTTAGTTCTGTCAATCAAGTTTAGTTTACAGATTCAGGTATAGCAAAAGTAGCACGAGTTCGTAATTAAATAAATGTGGAGTTCTAAGCCTACCTGTACCTATGTGGACGCGAAATGACCGAGGCCTTGCTAAGCGACGCCACTCTCCGACAAGCTCGCAAATTCATATATATCTTTATTCTTCCTATAATTAAGTTTATTTCGCGATGAATGGTCGAATTGCTTGGTAATTCGAAAGACGATAGTCTAAGCTAAAATTAAGTAAAACATTTCTCTGGCATATCCTCGCTCCGAATCCGACAACACGCACCTATCAAAAAGCACTTTGCGCCATCACACGCGTTACCTAATTGGTAAAATTCGCTAATCTCACTCAAGTATTATACTTTATCGAATCAGTCGAGATGCCAGCCGGGTCACGTGACGTGCGCGGCTGACACTAAACAAATGAAAATTTTTAATTTTTTAATTTAAGAACACAACGAAGATCGCACACTAGTACTAATTCGCCAGTACGAAAATCTCTAGACGTAACTAAATTGACAGATGTAAAATTTGTGTATACTGATTTTGACATGGGAGCGTTATAATTCTCTAATAAACTGTAGCAGTAACACACTCTCAGGCCAAAATTGTGAAAAGCCTCTGTTGAAAAGGTTTCAAAATGTATTTCGTGCGGAGTTAAAGATTACAAATGCAGTAGAGAATAAGGGCCGTTATTTTATATTTTACAGCTGTCAATATAGGTATTTAATTTAGAGATTTATATACAAAGAAATTAGCGCTATTATCTGCAACCGAACCAAATTATTGCCGGCGCTGCAAAAATTCACGCGTGCCGAACGCAACGTATTTTTAACCGACTCTTATAAAAGAATAGAAAAAAAGCAAAAGCGAAGCTGCTTTTTTTTTTTAATTGGATGAATAGGTTGTAGTTGTTGAACTTTTTAAGTAAGTAAATCATTGGAAAGATGAATTAAATATAGATAAAATGCCCTCGTTTGTTTGCGTTCGGCACAATTGCGTAAAGTACGATCAGCTTAAATAAAGATTTTTATGTTTGGCAATATCGAGTCGACATCATTAGAAGGAAGGTAAAACGAAAACAAAACGTTTAAAACATTCACTCGACTCCAAAAGGGATTCACAATCACGTTTCGTCACATTACACGAATTTTATATGCTAAGTGAGCGAAATAGACGCCTAACCTACCTAGCTATCACAGTCCTTTCTCAGTCTGACCCTTTCCACGTCCTAAATGCATCTCTCAAATGTCATATCGTTGAAAAAACTGGTAACAACCTAAACTAGGCCTATCCTTACACGCTTGACGGAATAAAATCAAGTTATTACATTATTTGGCACCTACAGTGTTAGATGTTGTCTCGCATCTTTCATATAAGTAACAGATTATTGGTAAGTACAAACAAAATAAATATGTTTGATGGCAATAGGTAACCTATGTTTTTGGTTTACATTCTTGCTTATTTCCTTCTGAACATTTACTGTTTTGTTTCTCCAACGCGTTTTGGACTAAGTTTTAACGATTAACTATATTTAACTTAAGAGGAATTTTGAGCATCGTTTCTTCAATTTTCTCACCTTACTATACTGCCAGATTGTATAACCCTAACATTTCTAAATAAAATTAACGTAATATCTAAAAAAATATGTATATTTATTACAAATAGGCACAACGATGTACCGAAAGCATTCATCGCGAAATACTGTTGTAATGTGGTAAAAGAGCAA